>NC_142008.1:101655896-101869002 GCF_049901715.1 Pseudonaja textilis | reverse complement strand
TTCTATATCATTATCTGCTTGTGAAGATATCTTCTCCTCTGATACCTTTCCTTTTGAAGACAACGTTGAGTAATCACAGGATATCAGCACATCAATGAAATAGTCCTTTGGTTCAGGTATTCAAACAGTTGTAGCAAACAGTAGCAAACAAACAGTAGCAAGCAGAAAAACAAGCAGAGAGAGATTACGTTTCTCTTACTGCCTTTTATTGCCGTTTGTAACTGCACCCTTAATTAGTTAATTACAAGCAGTTTGGTGCTTAAAGCTACAAGTTACAAACACCCAAACCTTGGTTTATATATTTATTCACCCAAACTTAGTTGGTGTATCAATGTTATACCCAACAGCCTTGTTTAGTGATTGCTTACAATTACAATGGTGGTAGAAAAAGTAACTTTACAAATAATCTTCACATTTAGAATCTTTGCAAATCTGTAAAACAAAGGACAGATAGTAAGCACAGTTGCAATTTCATTCAGCACTGCTTCACTTAATTGTTGTGTTGCTGGTTCCAGCCGCACTTGCTAAACAAAGACCCCCTACAGAGCCAGCCTATCTACTCAGGTTATCTTGAGGAGATGTGTCCTTCACAGAAAAAAAAAGTTTACTAATCTTTGCTCCATTTTCTATATCATCTGGTCTCTTCTGCTTTTAAACATGCAATGTAGCTAAAACCAGCAAGAGGATGCACTCAACAACCGCCACATGAACAGCACTTCTCCCCACAACGCTGATGATCCATGGGATCCACTTCATAAATAACCAGCAATTAGTGCATCTCTGAATCTTGCAGAACCACATTCCAAATGCAGCAAGGAATGCGGAGTGAGGGGGAAACGCAATACCTTCCCACAAAGAGCAAATAAGCTCTTTCCTATGGGAAGGCTTCAGATTGTAACTGGAAGTACATTACAAAGACTTATTTGTGAGGTTTATGATGGGATCATCTGGAAAGATCTGATAAACAGAGAGAGGAATAGAATCTTATAGGCAAATAGTCAGCACAGGGTTCTCTCCCAAACTCTCCCAAGTCTCCAGTCTGTTTACATATGAATGGGGTTGCCCCAAATTTAATTTATAACGGCTGCTTGTACCAAAGTCAAACTGGCATCCTCTCTTCTTCCTTGTATACAAGACTTCTTTTCTTCCAAACAATGTAACCCCACTTCAGCACCTATTGGAAGGAAGGAGAGCGTTATTCTCCAGATTTCAGGATTGGGAGACAGGATGGTGGAACTGTTTTCCAGAAGAGTAAAATGGCTAGAGAGTAGGAGAGAGGGTAAATGAACTGATGCTGAAGTTGATGCAGCAACAAATGCTGTTTCAAAAACAGGGGTAGAGTGTCTGCAGGGCTCATGTGATTTCCAGTCTATTTTGTTGGGTGATTTTGGATGAAATTGTGCAGCCAAACTTCGTTGGCAATCTATTGAAAAACTTTGGTGTGGTTTTCTGTCTTTTTTTTCTTTTTTCTTTTTTTTTTCTTTTTTGCAGAAAAACTGCAAAACTGATGTGTAAGCTTCATTTAAACTTAATACCTCAAAAATATTATGTAAACCCTGTTGGGAATAAAAAGTAACGTGAATGTCAGTTCACTTGGTTGCTAAAAAAAAGAAGCGTTTCCTTGAAGAAATGTAACTTCTAGCAAATCAAAGTTTACCCATTCTTATAGTATCTTAATGGCATAGCTGGTCCTTCTGAAATTCTGCATTTCTTTATTTCCACTCATGTGTCCTCTGTTAGGGAGTAAAAGAGAATTGGATAGTATGGAGTAAAAGGGAATTGGATGGAAATAAAATCTTCCCATCATCAGCCAAGACTGCTAGATAGCATTTCCTTCTCAGATATTTTAGTAGTTCTTGGGGCGGGCGGGAGGTTGCTTCCTTTATCTAACAGGCACCTAGCTCTTCAGCACTCCAATTAGAATAATGTTTCTTAACTTTGGCAGTTAGATGATTTATGGATTTCAACTCCCAGATTTCTGGGAGAATTGAGGAATTCTGAGAGATGAAGTACACACATCTTCAACACTTCTGTAGAGCAATGTTTGCAACCTGGTCAACTTTCAGATGCTTGGACCTGAACTTCTAGAATTCTCAGCAATTGCCAGTGGGCAATGCTGACTTTTGAAGTCTATACAGCTGAAAGTCGTCCAGGTTCAGAAGCATTCTCTAGATCGTATACACTTTCTCTGAGTACTAAGAGATATTGTTGATAGAACTTCATGCCTGCTCTGAACTTCAGGATAATGTCTGCTGGTTCCTGTTCCCAGTGTTCCTGGATGCCACTTCTGCAAACAAATTCTTGAACCGTAAGATTCTTTATAACCACTGGGATCTTGAGCTGATTGTGCCAGACAACTTGGAGCGTGAATGCAGAGAAGAAGTTTGCAACTATGAAGAAGCTCGGGAAGTCTTTGAAGACGACTCACAAACAGCTGAGTATGGGGAACTAGGTGGGCTTAGGGTGCCCATTTAAATGTCATAAAAAGAGGACATGCCCCCCAGTGATGGGATTCAAAATCTTTACTACCGGTTCTGTGGGCATCATGTGGCTTGGTCGCGTAGTGTGGCTTGGTGGATGTGGCTTGGTGGGCGTGGCAAGGGAAGGATACTACAAATCTCCATTCCTTCCCCACTCCTGGGGGAAAGTTACTGCAAATTCCCATTCCCTCCCCACGCCACTGACCTGCTTTCCAGCTCCGTTCTCCTGTGCACGGCAACAAAAGATCAGCAACCAATCAGCTGGGACTTGGGAGGCAGAGAATAGATGGGGGTGGGGCCAGTCAGAGGTGGTATTTGCCTATTCTCAAGACTACTTAACATTTCTGCAGCCGGTTCTCCAGAACTGGTCAGAACCTGCTGAATATCCCTTCTGATGCCAACCCCCAAAACAGCTATTTCTTTCTTTCTTTCTTTCTTTCTTTCTTTCTTTCTTTCTTTCTTTCTTTCTTTCTTTCTTTCTTTCTTTCTTTCTTTCTTTCTTTCTTTCTTTCTTTCTTTCCTTCTGTAGTGTACTTACTACTCAGTTTCCAAAAGACTCTGAGTAGCTTACAGTAAAACAGAAAGCATTAAAATAAAATAAAAAACTAATTAAATTCCCCAAACTATTGACATCTAGTCTACTGACACACCAAAGCAAACATTACCAACAATAAATGTTCCCTTCAGTGAGGGAACTCTGTATATGATCTTCCTGAGCTCTAGTAAGGTTGGCATTGACCTAATCTTGGACGGAGCATTGTTCCAAGGGATGTATAAATATGACAAACATAAAGGAAATATAACATACCTTGTATTAAAAGGAAGAGAGTAACCAAAGACCTATTTTGCTGTCCAGGACCTGTTATTAGACATCTTTATGTTCTTTGTTTTTCTTCTCTTTTTTATTTTTAAATTAGAGACTCCATTAAAGAATGCAAGTTTTGAAATGGAGGACAACCCTTTATAAAGTAATAGCCATCTTGGCAGGGGTGGGATTCAAATTTTTTAATAACCGGTGCTGTGGGTGTGGCTTAGGTGGTGAGTGTGGCTTGGTGGTCATGTTATTGAGTGGGCATGGACAACTCAACATCACTCACATCGAGGCACGCATCTCCTCGCCTGGCCTCTAATGACTATGGGGATGCTGCAACAGTTGTAAGTGTGAAAAATGGTCATAAGTCACTTTTTTCAGTGCCATTGTAACTTTGAATGGTCACTCCACAGAAGCAAAGTACCAACAAAGGAGGGGAAAAAAACTCCAGAGACGTTCCTGAGACAGGAAGTCTAGTCCTGCCAAGAATGTAATAAGGGTTAATGGAGAAAAGTTTCCGTAAGCAACACCAGAATGTTTCCTTCCTGCCTTCCTTACAGGATTATTCCAGTAATTTCTTCTAACAACCGGTTCTCTGAACTGCTTAGAACGTTAACAACTGGTTCTAGCAAATAGGTGCAAACTGGTAGAATCCCACCCCTGCATCTTAGCCTATAAGAATAGTTATCTATAAAGTGGAGTTTTCCCCAAAGGATACTCTTTATATATGTGTACTTCAATGTCCAGAATTCTCAGTAATGACTGTGCTGACTGGAGAATTCTGGGGTTTAAAGTCTACAATCTAGAAATGGCCACATTTGGGAAATTTTTCTTTAAAGTACTGTATTGCAATTTTCAAACTATTTGCTGTTGTTGCACTTTTGATTCTGTGTCGCATTAGTAACTATCCTCTTGATTTTGAGTAGTGAAACTAGTCAGACCTAGCCTACTCTTCTCAAGGTTTACCAGAGTACAATTTTCAAAACTTCTATTCAATCTGGACAGCACATTTGGCAGATACCAGATTGAAATCGCTGAATTTAGGCAAGGGAGTCATCTGTAGTGAATATCTTAGTACCAAGAAGCATTTATTTGCTTATTTTACAAAACATATTTTTTCTAAAATGTAGATGTTTTTCCCAGATACAATTTAACCAAAATAATAATTAAGGAAATATAGATGTGAAGTTTGAATGCAAATTTGGTTAATGATTGTTAATCATAATTGGAAATCTTCAACTGAACCGGGCTTACAAAGCAACTGTTATCCTAACTATAATTTTATATGATATCTAAATGGACAAAGATACAGTGGTTATAGTTGTTCTGTCACCCTAAGGGTGTCGCACTACAGTATTGAATTATGAGCTTATAAAGCTGAATAGTGTGAGAAGATGGAAAGCTATAGTAGAGAAACCATTCTAAGCCATGGTTTGAATAGTAAACCATAATGAATATAATCATGGTCAAGTGAAGATGTCTGAACTGAACAGTAATTCTTTTGGTTTCTTAAAGGCCCAAACATTTAAAGCTTTGTGGGGGTTTCTGTATTCTTCAGTTTGGTGATTTTCTGGCAGATGTTTCATTACTAAACTAGGTAACATCATCATCAACTTTCAAATATCAGATTTCGGATATCAAAGTTAAAGCTTTTTTTTTTATTCCATATGTTGGCTGAGTAGGAAGTAATATTTATAGGTGTATACACACACACACACACACACACACACACACACAATATGTACATAGCAAATATATGGGTATATATATATATATGCCAATATTCAATTTCCAAATTCTGTTTAATATCCTCTTGAATATCCTGTTGAACAGGAGTGCTGATTTATCACTAGCTTATCAAATATTTAGGAGGCAAGGAAGCAGCAGAAGCAAACAGCAGCCAAGGACAGCATCAACACCCCAATTAACATCTAAACATACAACAGGCACTCTATAAATACCACACACAGAACAGCCTGAAGCACATACTCCACTAGAGAGAAGTTCCCTGAAGTGGGGCTCTGGTATAAGTCCGAAAGCTCAGAAGACAAAACCTCTGGTTCTAGTGACCAACCCCAATTGGATCCTGCAACATTATCCTGGGAACACGTATATTTGCCTTCATTCTTATTGAATATACCATTGCATCAGATGTAACAATCATGTCAACGGTCATATTTATGCAAAATACTAGATCATGGTTTAGGATTATAAAACTGAGGTTCAACTCTCTTTCCTTTCCTCAGGCTTGAATGCAAAGAAAAATTGGGAATTTCTACTTGCATTTCAGACTAATAGCACTTAGCACTTTGTCATTTGAACCTTAAATACAAGTTAATCATTACTGTGCTTTGTTGGAACAGGCCATTTTCAGAACTTGCAGCTTTTTACAGTTGGCCATTTCAGATAGTCCATATTTAAGGATTACTATGCTCTGTCAGGTTCAGATTACATTGTAAATTTCTGTTCCTTTAACAAAGAGGTTTTCAATTCTTCCTTTTGATTGTGTGATAACAGAGAATAGACCCACAGGTGTATAGAGAGATGGTTAACCATAATTTATCACTATGCTGGTGGCTGTCCCATTAAAGTTCCAAAGCTGCTAAGTAACTTAGTTCACTGTTCTCCAACCTTTCCATTTCAATGGAACAGAGGAAATGGCGGCGGTAGGATGGTTTTGCAGGTGTGTATGTGTGTGTGTGCATGCCACTTTCACAAAAGTAGCTTCCTATGCATGTGTCACATGCCCTTGCACTCTCCAACACTTTCACATCCTGGTTCTGAATGGGCTGTGGCCCAGGAAAGGGCCACAGACTGGGGATTGGGGGACCCCTGACTTAGTTGACTGAGTCAGTTCTCCTTATCAGTTTTTTGTGGAGAATTTAGAAGAGATAGATTCATTGTGTAAGCCACAAGCAAGGTCCCAATTGAGATTTTGATTGACCGTTCCTAAATCCTGCCAGGGAATCTCTGGCCTGAAAAGGTGGGAAGTGAAACCAGCAGGAATGGAAAACTCCCAATATAGCAGTTTGAAATGGTTAGCAGAGAAACAAATTATGGTTAAGTCCCAGATTGTTTTGCATGATTCAAGTCATATGTGTGTCAGCATACAAGGAGAACAGTTTGAATGGAATTTTTTGAGATTTCTAGCATGCTGTCTGCATATTTTATTTATCTTATTTTAACAGGTTGGTACTTCATTTATAATATAGTGGATAAAGTTTCACAAAACACAGCAGATGGTTTCATCCATCCCAGTAACTCTTTTCTAAACAAGCCACATTGCAGTTTAACATAAAGTGTGGATTTAATCATTAGATTACTCTTCTTAGCGGAAAATGTACTGTACATTTCCACCAACCTCTTTTCTGAGTAAATAAGCTGCAATATTGGAAGTTTTCCATTCATGCCTATGTATGACATTCCACACCAGCCTCTAACTTCCCTTCAAAATTTTCTATATTTTTACAAACTGGTGTTTGTGTGGACACTCCACTAATAAAGGATATTCTCAGTCAGTCCTCCCCAGCCAGCAGGGGACTTATATGTACAGTAGAACCTCTGATCATGACCATAATTTGTTCAATAACTTTAGTCGCAACCCAATTTGGTCGTGACCTGAACCTAATTTTGGAAATTTGGCACTTACAAAAAAAATGGTGCAGAAGGGGAAATCAACCGCAATTTTTTTTTATGAAGTTTAAATTATAGTGGGTAATTGGTTAACAACATGACATTTCCCATGATTTATTGCGAATGAAGTATTGGTTTAATTATGGGACTCAGTGCTGGACCAATAGCCACATTAGTCTTTTGTGGTAATAGAAGTTATGGTTCCTGCTCCAATATATATGTTAATTTAAGAATGTTAAGATGATTATGTATTCTCTTTGACTATTATGGTCATTATATTTTTTCATCTAAATTTTAATTGACTTGTCAGATCTCAACTGAATTGTCATATTGCTGCCATTTTTGTGTACTAATGAGCCTTGTCTATTGGAGATAATGATTTATACATCCAAGGAAATTAGCTGTAGTTCTAGGAACAATGAATCTTTTAAGGCACAGCTACATAAGGAATCTAATAAGCCACATTCAACATGCTTCTCCACCCCAATTTTTCTATGGGTCTTGACTCTGAAATAAAGCATGGCAGAACACATACGAAAACAAATGTGAGACATAAAACAGGTTTTGGGAATAGATTTAAAAAAATAAAAAAAGGAAACAAACCGCCTCATCCAATTGAGTGTTACAGCTTCATTCATTCATTTATTTATTTATTCATTAATTCATTCAATTTTTATGACAATTTTTATTGCAAGCCACCCAAAGTTGCTTTGCAGAATAAGATGGGAAGCAAATAAATTAAATAAATAAATACTTTTGATGCCTCTAGCCACTTTGATGTAGTAATTAGGTTACTGGCCTACAAACCAGAAGCCTGTGAGCTCTAGGCCTGCCTTAGGCATGAAAACCAGTTGGGTGACCTTGGCCCATTCATTCTCTCTCAGCTCAACCCAACTCACAGGTTTGTTGCTGTGGGGATAACAGGAGGCAGGTCATAGCTACCAAAGGATTCTGATTTTGTTTTAACAATGCTAGGAACTCGTATAGCTCTTCCATATGCTGAGTATTATTTATAAAGAGCATGGAAATTCTATTGAAAAGTGCATTTTTGGAGACATAATGAAATATATTTCTGTAGTACCTTCATGTGTTCATGTATAGGCAGAAAAGCTAAGCAGGCTGGTGCTTGATTTGTATTTATAGGCTGAACAACTCATTAGGCTACAGCAATTCAATATCTTACGCAGTCTTTCATGTGTGTCAGGTAACATATTTCATAATTCCTGTGTATAATCATATGGATGATAAAAGTTTAACTCTCACACATTTACAAGACATGGAGTTGGATAAGATTATATTATCAAGCAAATCTTCCAGTCTGTATGTTTATAGTAATTTGTATAATTTACATAGCTATCATGTTGTTACATCCTCTAACCCCCACTCCTTTAACCTCAAACTATCCATTATTGACCTCACCCATTCCTAAGAGGTCTGTAAGGGGCATACATAAGTGCAAAATCGTGCCTATTGTCCTTGTCCTATTGTCCTCATTTATTTGTAACTATTTTATGTATTCTTATTCATGTTTATGATTATACGTATTATTTTGTAAGTGATTGACAAATCAAAAAATTAAAATAAATATAATTTACTCTATATTCTACTGTAGATAGTTTTCAGTACTTGGATGGAGAAAGAATGCTTCTTTGTAGATTTGTATTTATTTACTGAAATAGAGAAGATTGTTTGCTTTTTTAAAAAAATGATCAGTTTTTTTAACCAAACAGTAAAATATTTGATTTTCAAACATTCATGACCTTATTATAAACTGATTACTGTATTTATTGACTGCTGCAGGTTTTCTTTTCTTATAGGATGGTGCCCTCTAGTGTACTTCTTATGGATTGCAAATATTATATTCAAATCAGAATTCCTGAGAAATCTGGCCCCATGGGATCACAGTATAGCAATTTACTAGTGTACTAAAATAGAGATGTGGTCAGCACTTAGTCTTCTTGAACATCTGACCAACCATGCTGCTGATCCTCCCCAATACCATTTTAAGTTTCTACATGTCTCTGACTTATTGTCATTTTGGGGCAGTATAATATATATATAATATATATAAAAGATAGTTGCACATTCCAGTAGAGAGAAGTTACCTGAGAATGGGCTCCAGTATAAGTCCAAAAGCTCAAAAGACTAAAAACTCTGGTTCCCATAACTATCCCAGATTGGATTCTGCAATATTATCCTAAGAAATCTACATTTGCCTTCGTTCGTGAAAGGTAGTTAGGTCCATGTGCGCAAATATAGTATCACCACAGGCAAATAAGCCCTTGAAGACTTAGTTTGCTGTTTTGGTGCTAAAGCTATTTTTTCCCTTTAACAACCAGGAAGCCATTGCATCAAATTATATCATGGGTACAATAGAGCATGTTTCATTCATCATTTTATTAATGGTGTTATCAGGTGACTCCTAGGCAATGGGATCTGCTCAGTACCTATTGGCTGCTTCAGTCTCCTATGGGCCTGCCCTCTCCCTCTGTACCCTGGATGTTGTTGCATTTTGAACAGTGGGAATCATGCTTTCTATTGTCCCTGGAGGGCCTGGATCAATGAAACAGCAGTTGACCAGCAGTGGCAATAGGGAATGTATCCAGCATAGAAAGAGAAAGATCCTATGCAAATCCCATCCTTCAACTTATTAACTGTTATTTGGACTGCCAAATGTTCAGGTCGATCCAAGTCTTCAACTCAGGCTTTGGCTGAGAGATATGAGGCTACATAACGATCATCCTTTCCTGCATTATCTGTTTCCTCTTGCAGTGCCAACATTCCCCAGCTGGGTGAGGTGGCAGATGAAGGGTTGGTTTGACAGAATGCTGAACTCACAGGTCTGGCCATCTCTCAAAATGCTTAAAAAGAAACAACAACACAGCAGTTCCTGCTTCATGTCAGAGCCTAGGCAATTGGGATTGGCAGTGAGGAGAGCAAATCTAGGCTGGGTTAGCTTCTGCTATCTCACACATAGGACGAGACATTTTAAGCAAAGAGCCCATAGACATTTGTAGGCAATACTGATTACCTTTACAACAGAAGACAATAAAAGTGACTTTTGTTTTGTTGGATACTCAAAAATCTTTTGATACTATCAATCAAGTCATTTACAGTCAGGCAGCATGAGATAGGTTAAATGAATAAATTATGACTTTTATTATCATATTAATGTTATTCCCCTATTTTGGTATTCCTTCCAGAAAAAATTTTGGGAGACCTATCCACACAATGGAAGAGGAGGAGCAAGTAAGTAAGAGTACAAAAAGGGTACAAAAAGCAATGGGAAGCTTCATGTATTTGTGTTTTCCAATGCTGCATTTTCCATCTTGAATCAAGTGTTACCTTTATAGATAACTAATAACTTGTAGGGACTTCTAAAATCTTCCAACCACTATTGTGTATATCAGAGGCCTCCAAACTTGGCAACTTTAAGACTTGTGGACTTCAACTCCCAGAATTCTCCAGCCAGTTGAAGTCCACAAGTCTTAAAGTTGCCAAGTTTGGGGACCCTGGTGTATATAATAGTAACAAAGCTGGGCATTCTTCCCCTTCAGCATTAGTTAGGTGACAAAAGACCTTTCCAATTTTCTGAGGTAATGCTTGAGGAGAAAACTGTAATAAGAATTTTGCTGCCCCGTTATTAATCCTTATCCTGCCTCTGCTGCCTTTGCTTCAAGTCATTGCAGCCATTGCTGTCTTTCTTTCGAAGAAATGAGTTACAAGGTCTAAATGCTTTTGCCATATTCAAAAGCAGACGTCTGCAACCTTGGCAATTTTAAGACTTTCAGTATGGCTGGCTGAGGAATTCTGGGAGTTGAAGTCCACAAGTCTTAAAGATGCCAAAGTTGGAGGCGCCTGTTCTAAAGCTCTGTTACCCCTTAGAGGTAGTCTAGACAAGAAATGCAACTATTAATACTAACTCTATCTTTATTGTAAGGCTACCCTAACAAAATCTTGTACAACAAAATATTTCTCCCTGTTTCTCTCCAGAGAACTACTTTTTTCCATGCCTCTTCTTCTGTGGACTGAGAAATCTTTTTATGTGCAGGTGCCTGCAGCAGCTTTTCCTCCCATTTCCCAAGGTCATTCTCAGATACCATTAAGTAGTGTGGTGGCCTAGAGGTGGAGCTCTTGCCTCACAATCAGGAGGCTGGAGTTCAATTCTAAACAGAGGCAGATATTTCTCTCTCTGGGCACACTTAAAATATATCTGCTGAATGTCAGGAAGGGCGTCCAGCCATTAGAACATTCTGCTAGCTCCATTCACTTGCCCAGACTCCACCCCACAAGGGATTATGGGATTGTTAAAAGATGATGATGACTCTCAGATACCATTAAAAGCTGCTATTGGATAGTGGCAGCTTAAGCAGAAACACTTTGCTTTAACTCTGATGTTTAAGTCATTAGCTTTCATGGTCTAAGGACAAGATGAAACCAGCATCATGGGAACATGGCAGCACAAAAATGTTGCCATAGGTATTTGTACTAGGTTAGATGATAATGGGGAAAGACTATAAGATTATATAGCTTCATATGGCTTTATTGTAGTGTCTTCTAACATCACCCAACCATTGCTATGCTCAGAAATATCAACAAAAAAAGAGAGGCTTTTTATTGTTACAACAATGGCTGGGTGAAACTATAAATTACAACTTGGGAAGTAGCCTCGGTAGAATGAAAATGCCATGGTTCAGTTCCTCTAGCCTCCATTCTCCAAATGCCTCTGAATGAGATGTGCAGCTTTAAGACATGAAACAGCAATGCTGCTTTAAGGACCCCTTATATTCTATGGTAATAAGGAAACAGCTTGCCCTATCATACCTTTTCCTTGCTACAAAGATGTGCTTATACAACTTTTTCCTGCTTAATCAAGCAAGTCACCCTAAAAGTGTATGTTGATGTATGTTCTCCACCTCATTGCATGCCATATATTTATACCAGATCAACCAATTCAGACTGTAATTATTGCAAGTGGGGCACTAATGTGACAGATAATAAACTTTTTCTCGATGATTATCATTAATTGCTTATAATTAACTTTGGATGGGTAATATTTTGATGACTGGGGACTACACATTTTTTTTCTATGAGAGAAAACTGCAGGTAGGGAGGAAAGCAGATGAGACATTCACAATAGATGAGCCAAGATTCTATACTTCTCCAGGGTACTTCCTTTCCTTTTTAAAATCAGTTTAAAGATATTTTAGGACATATATTCCAGTTCCATCCCAGACCAAGAAAACCAAAATTGCTGATTCTCAACATTGGTGCACCTAAAATTTAGCAACATGATTAAACATGATTTTGGGATCTCAAAAAGTATGGAGGACGTATTATTTGAGCCATCCTGATATCCCGACAGTCCTGACAAATTTGAATTGGAGCTAAAGCTTCTATTCCAGGTTTATTCCAATATGCTGTGATCCGGATCTTTACCCCAAGGTTTCCCAGTTCCAAGAGGCAAGACCTAATATGGCATGGCTGTTAGAATTAGGATTTCCTGTTTTAAGCAACAAGAGTCCCAGTAACCCTTCCTGTCTACCTGTTTTAATAGGAAGTGCTGGAATAGATGTGGCAGGCCTGGTGGCTGGCCTGATTGCAGCTTTGGTGTCTATTGTCATGTTTATAATTGTGGCCATGTATTGCATCAAATATCGTGCTAAAGAGAGAAATCAATCCAGGTATGTGTCAAGATCCACAGGGAGGTATTTTGTGCCCACCTATGTAATAAAGGGAGTGAAAAGGGAACATAATTCTAACACTTTGAGACCAAGTAAACATGAGGTCAAAAGCATTTGATTCAAGATTAACAGTTGCATCAGTAAAAAGAACAACAGTATTATGGGGATTTATATCAGCATTCTGCAAACACAGCTGATTTCTAGATGAATCAAACTATAAATCTGATAATTTTTAGCTGTGTGTATATTTTCCAAAGTGTATGTCTTTTTGAAGTTGATGTCTTTACACAGTTGTTAAAAATACATTATTAAATTACAGTTTCCAGTATCCCCATCCTGCATAAATCTTTCATGAATTTCATGTGAAATAATTTGTTGAAATTGATAGTTTTCTCAACCTTTTTCCTTTCATGTGAGTTATTGGACTAAAATTCCCTTAATTTCCAAACAGCCTATATGCTTTCTAAACAGCTGATGAAAAGTTTGCTATTTTTTTGTTTTGATTAAGTGAGGCTTACAGACAAAAAGGCTGTGAATTGTTTTAGAGGTGTTTTTTTTCAACCTCAGTCTCTATTTCCTTTCAGAAGAACACAGGAAAATTTGAATCCAGGGATTCCCCTTGCCAACTTTGATGATGAGCCTAAGCCAGAATCTGCACCTGGGCTTCCTTCTTATGAGCAAGCAATGGCATCTCCAGGGGTACATGATGCACCACCCCCACCTTACAACAGGTAGAATTATCATTGGGATCTTACTTCAAAGTTCTAACATTATCTAGGGATTATGGAACTGGATATAGAGGGAAAGGAAGGTTTGAGACTCAGGCTGCTTAAAGAGAGTGTGCAATAAAGATCAAGATCCTATCTGAACTGAACCTTGGAAAACCTTTTCAAGGAAAGTGCTTTGGATTATGCAGAAAGCCTTATTCCTGCATGAACCTACAACAGACCAAAGGCCTTTGTTCTCAAGAGGAAAGGCAGTACTGGAGTTGACAGGAAGTTCAGAATCACCAACAGAGCTTATATTAGCCTCCAATGTGGGGATGGGAAACTACAGATTTTGAACTTCCAGGAATCTTCATCCCTACCTCTGCTGGCTGGAGCTGATGGGAGTTTAATTTAGCAACATCAAAAACACATATGAATAGGGGTGAAGGCACAGGTTTCCTTTCCTTACTCTGTCTCTAGGGAACTGGAAGAAAAAAATATCATTCTCCTTAGGAGAAATTAGATTCATTCACTCTACTTCGATCAGAAAGAGAAAATAGTTTTAAAATTACCAATTCTCCCCACTCCTAAGTCCAAGCAATGTGTGTATAATACCTTCCGTCTCTTCTAGACTTCTGCTCATTAGCAATTCTTATTTGATCCATTAACATGTAGTTTCCACACTATTTATGGATCATGGATTCTGTCTAGAGCTCTACAAACCTAAAGGACAGAAGAATTTGCTATTTTTCAGCAACAAAAAAACTTTTCAGAATGTACCGCATTGGATCATTGGGAAAACACACTACCTAAAGCTCTTTTCAGATAGAAAACAAATGTGACATGATTAACAGTGACAAGAATGCCAGGCTGTTATCACAGTACGGAACAGTAGCACACAATGTAACTTTCATCTTTCATTGGCTCTGGCTGCAAAATTGAAAGTTGAAAAAAACTTCATATTTGTATGAGTGTGGCTATGCACACATATACATGCATACATGAAAATAACAGCAGCATCTTTTTCTTTAATTAGCACTGTAAAATTGATGGGGTCATAAAAATTGTAGGATGCTATGCTCCAAAAAGATAGGGTATCAAAAGTAATAATTATGTGTTTTTTTTTAAGGATCAACTAAAATGTTAATTAAGAAGCAAATTCTCAAGCATATCTTTTCTTCAAGTGGGATAGCATTGGTGTGGCTACCTAGCATATTTAAGTTACTGCTAGATTTCTAGTTCTGTATGCTTAAATACTCTGATGGCAGAAATAACCATTTAAATTACTCACAATGTCCTCATTGCAATGTTGCCATGAAATATTGCACATAACTTAAATTAGTATTTGCTGCTGCCACTAGTACCAGATCAGCTCAGGATCAGCCATACTGGAGGCAGTAGAGCCAGATAAGGAGTAGATGTAAAGCAAAATGAAGATAACAGGAGGATCTTAGCTACAACAGTAAACCTCCAGATTTTCAATCTTTAATGGCCCTGAAAGTGCAGGAGAGTTAAGCAGATTTAATCAGAGTAGGCCAATCTTTTCCAATTACATTGTCTTTCAAATGTGCTGCTCTATAATCTTCAGAATTCCCATGCAGCATGCATGTTGTGGTAAGTACAACATAAATATTAGTTATGAAGAAGGAGGGAATCGTTAAGAATACTCAATTCTTAAATTTGGATCTTTCTCTCCAGGATTATGGCTACTTTTGAAATCTGACATATATGACAAAGCAAGAGACTGGCACTATATTCAGAATATGCTGCATTCAGTAGTACTTCAGTAGAGTACTACTGAAAGGGAGCCAATGATCCCTGTAGTTATGAAGGCTAGTCTTGAAGGTGGTTCAACCTGCTTGGCATTGATTGATGACTTTATTGCAGTCAAAGGGTATATCTTGCTCAAAAGGAACAGATGAGGGAAAAAGGAGGGGGGAGAGAAACTGTATATGTAAGGCTTCTGAAGCCTCCAGATAAAACCATGAATCTGAGATTGGAAGTTATGATGAAAGCCTATAAGGAACAAAGGGAAAGAAAATTCTATCAAGCTAGCAATATAGAACAGGCTGCAAAGCCAACAGAAAGCACACATTATATTTTACTGAAACAGTTGCAAAACTTTCTAGAGACAGCTATTGTATTAATAGGGAATTTTGAACTTCCTCAACATCCGGAAGTCTATTAAATCTGGAACATTTCAGTAAAATCCTGACTGGCTCTCAGAAAATAAAGGATGGAACAAAAGAACTCATACCCTGGATTTAATTCTGATCATTGGAGAACCTACAAGTGAGAGACATATATCCAACCAGTTGAAACATATGTAAAGTACAATTGTAGATAAACAGAAGTAAAAGGGCAAGGATAGAATGAAACATTGGCTTGGCCATATATAAAGGATTTAGTTGTATCAGTAACTCATAAGATTAAGATGAGTTAGCTGTATGTTACAGTTGTTAAAAATTTAATTCTATGTTATATTAATCAAAAGATAATGTTCAGCTTGAGAAATGAACACTTTCATGCTGTTTAGCACTGGCTGAACTTTATCTAATATTGAGTTAAATTTGGGTACCACATTTTTAGAAGGTCATTAAGGAATTAGATCATACCCAGAGGATGGTGATTCAGGTAGTAAAAATCCTGGAAGTCCTTCTGTGTAAAGAATTGTTGGAAGAACTATGTTGAATTTACAAAATGTTAAAATTAAATATGAGAGTAATACTTGATAGACTGTTATGAAGAAGATGAAGCAGATTTGTCCTCCGCTATTTCAGAAACAATGTCCACTGCAGAGACATAGTAGGCAAGCAGTGGTAAATGCTATTCAGCAGTAGTGCAGTGTGCCATTGGAACTTGTGAGCTATTTCATTGGATAAATTCAAGTGTGGGCTAAAAACTATCCAGATTTATTTCATATGCTGAATAACTGAAAATCTTTATTTCTTTATACCAGAGGTGGGGAACGATGGCCCCTTTATGACTTGTGGACTTCAACTCCCAGGATTCCTAAGCCAACATTCCCAAACATAATGTTAATATTTCACCTCTTCACTTTCTCAGGAATATTTTAATCCAGCTAGTTTTTCTTCATTCACCCATTTCCATGTATGACTCTTTCCTCAATTACCATGTCTTTCTTTTTCTTCAGGAATAACAATTTGACACGGCCTACCTGAGTTTTCAACAGCAGGATAAATTTTCTTGAAATACCTATTGGCCTTCAGCTGTACAAAAGACACTATGCACACACCCCTGCATCATAGCCAAGGCAGGGAGCACGTGTGACTTTGAAGCAGACAATTAATGCATACTGGATATGAATCTGCAGTATATAGAGACTGTATATAAATGTCAGAAGAGGATATTGCAGTATGTTTTGGCTGAGAAATTAAAATCTAAAATTGCAAATGTACATATCAGGTCTGATATTACAAGGTTAATGTGAATGTGAATTGCTAATTTGCACAGATTTCCTCCCCCCATTTTTCCCCTCTTCATCTTATGAATGATTTTTTTTAATGACCGTCTTTTCTATCAACATGTGATTATGCAAGGATTATATTGCGGATAAATGAAAATTATTTTTGTTTGAAGATAAACATGATTGATCGTAGCAGACTAATTAATATAACAGGAACTCCAAGCTGGGATAAGAAATCTTAAATAGCTCAAGACAGAGATTCAGTTTGGGAAAACTGTTCTGGATTATGCAAGCTCAGACATTTATTCAAGTGCATAAAGAATAGGGATATTACAAGTTGCCTCCTGTAATCGGCATGCAAAAAGAAAAAGAAAACAGGAATGGCTAGTTTGAACTATTCATTGGCACCATTGCATTTTGCCCTTGCTTGTTCTAAAGAATAGTATTTGTTATGGCAACTGACTTAGCAAAATTCATGATCTAGAACAAGGGTCTTCAAACTTGGCAAGTTTAAGACTTGTGGACTTCAATTCCCAGAATTCCTGAGTTAATATGCCTGGAGGAGGAATTCTGGGAGTTGAAGTCCACAAGTCTTAAAGCTGTCAAGTTTGAAGACCCCTGATCTAAAGAATGTTCTAAGAACAGAACATACAAGAAACTGACTTAGATCAGATCAGGTTACTTGACCATCTGGCCCATTGTTATTGCTCGACTCCTCTCTGCTCTCTAGAAGCATCAGCAGTGAAAGACTTCTCCCACCACAGCTGCATGATCCATTTAGAAATTTGGTCTGAATTAAATGTGCTTTTATTTCCATACAAAGCT
Source organism: Pseudonaja textilis (assembly GCF_049901715.1). Lineage (NCBI taxonomy): Eukaryota > Metazoa > Chordata > Lepidosauria > Squamata > Elapidae > Pseudonaja > Pseudonaja textilis. Next base: position 101,851,435 of record NC_142008.1, on the reverse strand, counting down.
GGTTCCACACCTTTAAGTTCTGTTCCCCTCTTAACCCAAAGATACACCCACCCATGCTTCCAAACTGGTCCTGAGAATTGTATTAGGGAAGGCAGATCTGAAGTACAAATTGGACAGTAGCACAGGTAATTCAAGACAAGTAGGAAATTTAGCCAGAGATGGACCACAAGTAAGAAAGTCCAATCAACCACAGAACATAGGTGGCACTTCTACAGTAATGTAAGCATGAAAGAGTGAGAACAAAACATGTTTATAAATACTTCTAAGAGCTATATTGCACAGCTGTCTGTAGCACAAGTTGAGAATGAAGTGAGAATGATGGTGTGGTTGGACAAAACACCACAACCACAGATGTTAAACTCATATCTGTCCTGCCTTTCCGCTTACTTGTCATGAAATATTGTTTGCTTGGCTGTGAGCACAATAGAGAGAACACTCCATCATAGCTGTAAGGAAGGGGAAGCAGTTTGTGAACAATTAATGTGGCTGATTAAATAAGTAGTCTGTGAATCTTTTAACATGATTTCTATGGAAAATAAAAATTTTGAAGTGTTTTTCATATGTCTGAGTGTCCTCATCAGAAGACGTTTTGGTTCAGGATTTAATTTGAACAGATTTCATATATCCATCAGAAGAAGATAGCCACAGGATTCAACATGATGCTAGATTGCCAAGACTCAATTGGCATATTGCTCAAGCAATTGCCAACTTTACTAATCATTTATGTAAAGGGGACAGCCAAAGTATCTGGCTTTAGGTTTTTCTTTCCCAAAAATCTATTTTGTGAATTTAGACTATGTTATTAGCAGCTGTTATTGTGGCACTTTCATCCCAATGTGTGGATTTGTGAAGTGCGAGTACAGGAAACTCCCACCACTTATTATTCCGTCACATTTGTGCTTTGGTTTGTTTACTAGTGGAACATAGTCCCCACCTCCTCATCATTTTAAGCAGTGTTTCACAATCTCAGCAACTTTAAGATGTGTGGGCTTATATATGCTGGGTGGGGAATTCTGGGAGTTGAAGTCCACTTAATATTGTTGAGATTGAGAAACACTGCTTTTAAGCATTATTCTTTTACTTTACTTTTCGGGAATGGAGGTAAGCCTACATTAAGGTATTGCTGGCATTCTAGTTTATTGTATTACACATGTCTCAAATTTAAAAAATTAACTTCAACAGCCAGTTTGGTGTAGTGTTGAAAGTGCTGGCCTAGAAACCTGGAAGCTGATCTGACTTTAGGAATGAATAGGGTCAGTCGCTTTATCTCAGCCCAATCCATCTCCCGGGGTTGTTGTGGGGAAAATAGGAGGGTTATGTAGTCTCACTACCTTGAACTACTTATAAAGTAATAAAGGCAGGATAACCATGTAAGTATATAAATCCTAATGATTCATCACATAAACATGGCAGTTTTTATATTGAACTCTAGGTGGCTCCAAATCACACATAAAGGTAAAAGGTAAAGGTTCCCCTGGCACATATGTATTAGTCATTGCGGACTCAAGGGAGCAGTGCTCATCTCCATTTCTAAGACGAAAAGCCAGCACTGTCTGATGATGATTCCGTGGTCATGTGGCTGGCATGACTAAATGCTAAAGGTGCATGGAATGCTATTACCTTCCCACCAAAGTGGTCCCTAGTTTTCTACTTGCATTTTTACATGCTTTCGAACTGCTAGATTGGCAGAAGCTGGGACAAGTAACAGGAGTTCACTGCATTATGTGGTGCTAGGGATTCGAACCGCTGAACTGCCAATCTTTCTGATCAACAAGCTCAGCATCTTAGCCACTGAACCACCCCATAATAGCACATAACAATTGTTATGGTTTGGCACATAAATATATGCTGCTATTAAAAGTCCCCATTTCCCAATATCCATAGATAAAGGAATTTTCTACATATCCATGTTTGATCTTATGAGCAGATCACTTAGCTTGTGCTGAAATATAGATCTCTGAGAAAATAAGTCCTTCAGTTTTGTCCAGCAAAGAACTTTTGCTTTATTGAATTCTTTTTTTCTTTTTTAATTTTTATGGTACTAATTATCATTTCAGCTGTATGGATTACTTCAACGTAACAAATAGCAATAACAATAGCACTTAGACTTATATACCACTTCACAGTGCTTTACAGCCCTATTGCTCCCAATAATCTGGGTCCTCATTTTATCCACCTCGGAAGGATGGAAGGCTGAGTCAACCTTGAGCTGGTGAGATTTGAACTGCCAAATTGCAGTCAGCTAGCAGTCAGCAGAAGTAGCCTGCAGTACTGCAGTCTAACCACTGTGCCACCACAGATCATGAATGCCCCATGAAAATGCCCCATTTTCATTTTTTCTGGCAACTGGGATGTCTTGTACCACAGATCAAATCTGAGAACTCTAATTTACCAGGAAGAACTATGTTCCTGAATGAATCCCAAATATTTTTTCTAAATAGTCTTCCCCAAACTCGTGCCTTTCAGATATGCTTGAATGGTATTTCGAAGGGTTTCCAGCCAACATGACTCTTGTTGGAGACTTCTGCAATGATCTCTTAGAAGTAGTTAGCTCCTTGTATTCTCCAAAGGTTTAAGTTCCTCAGCACATAACTCAAAATTCAGTGATTAGTATCAATCAAACAAAGAGCGTAAAAAATAGATTTATTTCATCATAAATGTAAATAATGCAGCAAAACCAAACCAAGTTAAACACAGAAAAGACCACTGGGGGTACTGGAGTCCTGTTACATTTTCCAGGCCACAGCCAGATAGTTGTATTAAAGTGTTCCTCAGTCAGAACTGATAGATAAGTATGCCAGCATAAATTTCCCTGTTGCCATGGTTGATTGCCATTCTGCCTGAATAGTGCAGTTTTTTCCCCCAAGAAACTGTCGGATAACTCTGGCAGAATTTCCCCCCCACCCCTCAAGCAACATTTGTCAGCCAGGAAAAGCAATAACCTATTGCTCTCCTTAATGCATAGTGAATAGAGAACACAGAAAGATGCTTAGAAAGATGCTAGTTTAGACCCATGTCAAGTTACCCAACAAATGGATCATCCTTTCAGAAGTAATATGTATCTATGTATTATTTGGGCTACTTCTGAACAGAGATCTAGTGCTTTTCTGAAAGAATGCTAAACTCATGTGCCAAAATAGCATGGTTGACAGGGCACAAGCATGAAAGAAGGTGGAAGGTAAAGTGGGAACGAGTGATCTGAGAACAAGCTCTGTTCATTGAATTTCAAGGATGTGGCACTATGGCCATTGCCAGCAGCAACTGTAAATTGCCTATGGTGTTAGCAAAGTGGCAATGCTCACCTCACCAAATTTAAAAAAAGTGTAATCGCTGTGCCAAACACCTTGTTGAAATAGTGGAAAGCATGTAATGTACCCGGTGCAGTTGGCGGAAACCAGCACTCTTTTCTGATTTAAACTGGTTGGTGATGCATAGAATTAGTGCTCTTTTGAAAATACTATTCCTGTTTTTTAATCACAGATCTAGAGATCCTTCAAAAGAACATTAAACCTATGTATATAAGGAGACTGCAAAAATTCTGACAAGGGCTTTAGTAAATGCTTCTCAGGCATTATGCGGACAGATATATCTTCAGAAGCCAAGTAAAACAACCACATTGGATAATGAAAGGGATAATGAAAGGGATTTGAAACAGCTTCAGTGTCCAATAAGAGTTTGGTAAATCTCAGCTCTAATTCATTATCATCAGCTACAAAAGTGAAATGTGATAAACTGCACTCACAAAATTTTGGGAAGAAGAAGAATAACTAATCTAAAACTGGAATGCCTAAATATGATGTAAATCTAGTCAAAGCTGTGGACTGAAAGGAGAACAAAGGCATAAGGATAATTAGTGAAGCATGTTGATGTTATAACTGAGGGGACAAGAACAGCCCTTAGACTCAAACTTGTGTGATGGAGCATATTCATTAGATATCAGAAATATGGAAAACTCTATTGTTCCATTTATTAGCAAATAATTAATTTATGATTATTAGCATACTAGTTTATCCAATCTCACACTGATTTTTACTGCATTCTGATCGTCTGTGTTTCTGTTTGTTTTGTTAAAACAAACTGGAGGAAAGAAACAACACTCACACATTGTTCTAAGTCATTGTATGATTTGTTTGTGGTTTATCTTGACACATGAAGCCAATATATAAGAAAACCTCCATCTCCAATAACAAGCAACTTCAGACATGCTAATTTTCTGGATGATTAAGGGAAAGAATTTCCTATAATTCATTTTTACTCTGAATGGGTATCAGTTAATAATGTTACCTTAAAACACAGGCTATGTTATGGTAGATAGGGGGCTACTATTCCCAAGACCTTTTTAGAAGAGGATTCATGGTGACCTTGGTGAATAAGATATCTAAAGAAATCCTCCTTTTCTAGCCAAGGAGACATAACAAGATTTTCAAGTTACAAATGAAAAACTAATTGTAGACGCAGTGCATCCCTTGCCATTCCACTGACCACTGCAGTCTAAAAAGTACATTTTACATTGATGACCTGGGAAGAAGCGAATAATACATGAATTTGAATCCAGAAGGTAGGTTCCCTGTTTGATATTAGCAAATAGTCCTACAGAAACATTGGCAGAAGGAAAAACTCCTAAACCACAGCTCCTAATCCCTATGCTAATAAATTTGACTATTGAAATGTCCATGCATTCAACCACTCTGTACATTCTGGTGTGAACCCACCTCTAAATGAGAACAGGTAGTTCTCATGTATGACCGTAATTGAGTCCAAAATTTCTATTGCTTAAGTGAGATATTTGTTAAATGAGTTTTGTCCCATTTTGCAACCTTGTCACAGCTGTTAAATGAATCATTATAGTTGTTAAATTAGTAACCAGATTGAATCAGGCTTCCTCATTGACTTTGTTTGTCAGAAGATCACAAAGGGTGATCACATGACCCCAGGACACTGCAACCCAAGCGTCTAAATTTTGATCATGTGACTATGGGGATACTGCAACAGCTGTGTGAAACATAGTCACAAGTGATTGTGCCATTGTAACTTCAAATAGTCATTAAATGAATTGTTGTAAATAGAGGACTATCTGTATTTATGTGGCCAATCCAGAATCTTCATATTGCTTGCCAATCAAAATAATTGATATTGTACAATGCTAATTCCTGCCTGAAGGGGGCTCTAAACACACACAATCTGAGCTAGCACAAAAGAGTAATTTAAATACTATAGACCATGAGGTGTGAGCTGTGGATGTTTCTACATTAATTGTATAATTCTGTCTAATGAGTGTAAAAGCTAATAAGCTTTTGGATGAAATCACTCTTTGTAGTTACAGTATAAGTGATCCAGGACATCCTTTTGCTAGACAATTGTCAAACACTGTATCCAGTCAAGAGCCTTTTTTTCCTTGAGCACTTTTACCTGAGGCCTAAATAATCAGTTATTCTTTGGTCCAGTAAAAAAATAAAAGATCAAACTATTTAAAGTCTCTGCTAAAAGATAACTCTGGTAAACTTTGGTTATTTTATTTCAGGTTAAAATATTTTAAATCACTTAAACTGAAGCTGTAGCCCATAGTTTTTAAATCTCTGGACCTTAACATCGACTCCCTTTCAAAAGGAGGTGGATTCATGGAATTTGCTCAATCTATAGTAAGTCTGATTTTGTTAATTTAGAAATAAAATTTAGATGGTTGTAATCCAGAAGCCAGGATTGCATTAAAATCCATAGGACATGGATATTGTACTTATACTATGGCTGAGCTAAGCCTAAATGTGCTTTGTTTGTGGCTTGTTGAATTGTGCAACTCTAGCAATTGTGGCTTATCACTCATAATTTATGGCTTATCAATGTATGACTTAGTCTACTTCGCAGACCTTGAATACATTTCAGGGTGAGCGTGTACACATTATTAACAAAATATCTTCTAAACATAAATTTTAATATGCATTTTAATATGTATATGAAATTCAAGCTGTCCACAGGGATCTTTCCTTCTAAATATTACAGACTGTGAAATCACCTGCTACCTCCTGAACAAATGTATGCCTAATGAATTAAGCACCCAACAAATGCCAGTGTACCATTTTCCCATACCTTTGAACACCTGGGCAGAGGACAAGTAAAAAAGTAAAGTTATGCCAAAACAAATGTTTCCACTCAGGGATGCAACCATCTCTTCTGCAGCAAGGGTATTATTCTAAATGGTAAAATATAGATTCTTTCCTTAGCTACCATGGGTTCTCCGATATTGATAGGGTCGGTAATACCCTTAAAAAAAACTATGTTTATTCCACAGTATGGACCGCAAAATAGCTTCCACAATAGAGACATTCTGCCAACGATGCTCAGTAATACTGTATCTGTCCACCTCTGTATTAGTTCGCCCATTTATACGTGAATGAATGAAGGAACAATCTCACGCATCACTGCTCAACAAAAGTTCCCACCAGCTTCTGTAGCCTTTCCTCCATTGCCTTCTCCATTCCTTCTGTTCCCGTTTCGTCCACCTTGTTCTTCTCCCCATCTCTTTCTCTCTCCCCTTTCCCTCTAAGCCACCCTTCCTCCTCCGTCCTGCCGGGTTGACTTGGTCTCATTCCTGCCGCCCTACCTCTCCGCGCGCGCCTTTGTCTTTTCCCCCTCTTCTTGCCCACTCCTTCCGTCCTTCCATCCATCCATTTATCCTTCGCTTCCTCTTCCCTTGGTTGCCTTCTTCCCTTCTCCTTACTCCATTTCCTGCATCTTTCCCTCTCCTGTATTTTTCCTTCCTTCCTCCCTTCTGTCGTCCCTCCGTTTGCCCACCATCCCTCCATCCTCCATCGCTTACTCGCTCCCCCCTCTCCTCCTCCTCCTCCTCCTCTCCCCAGCACGGGATTGTGGGAGGAAGCGGAGCGGAGCGCAGACAGACGCCCAGCGAACATGGCTGCACCATGAGCCGCCTCCCAGAGGTTCGCCACCGCCGCCGCTGCCTCCTCCTCCAGCCGCCCGAGCGCTAGCGCCAGCCCGCGGCTTGAGCCGAGGCCGAGTGGGGGAGTGCAGCGGCCGAGGGGGGGAGGAGGAGGAGGAGGAGGGACAGCCCTCCCCGATCTCCTCCCCGATCACCCCCCCTCGACCGACGCCGCGGGGGGAGGAGCAGCAGCTCCCCGACTAGTCGAGGAACCGACCGACGGACCGCGGCCGGCCTCAAGCGCCCGCTCTCCGGCGCCCACTCCCCATGGATAGGAACTACCCCAGCGCTGGCTTCGGGGATCCGCTGGGCGCCGGCCCGGGATGGAGCTACGAGCGCTCGGCCAAGGCCAGGTCAGGCCGCCGGGGGTGGTGGAGGGGAGGGAAAGGGATCTCTTCCCCTCTTTCCCGGGCAATGCCGGAGAGACCGGTCTTGGCGGGGATCAAGCACGGCACCATCTCTCCTTCCAGCTTCTGCACAGGCCTCCTTCCCTGGGCCTGGAAGTGGGATGTGTGTGGGGGGGTGGGGGGCAGAACCGGGCAACCTTTCGGGGAAAGAATTGCCGGCGGGACCCGGCTCCTTTGCTAGCGGCATGGCACCGGGGTGCAATCTTGGAGCCGTCGCTGTACTGGAAGGGTCGCCTTTTGCAGAGAAGGGTGGGAGAGGAGGCGGCCCGTGCGGGATCCTCTACGCGCTATGGTGGGATGGGGGACCCGACTGAGGTGTGCAGCCCCTTGGGCACCGGTAGAAGCGAGGGTAGTAGCGACATGGGACAGAAATGCGCGTACAAAGGGCAGAGGCGGAAGAAAAGGTGGTTGATGCTCAGTTCTCCGGCACAGCAACCTGGTAAGCTCTGCAGGAGAAAGTGCTTTGATTCCCTGCAGGTGAAGGGTGAGTGAGAGTCGCAGTGTGATGCCTTTGTGGTTTCTCTTTTTCTACCCCTAGTGGGGCATTCATTAGCGAGATGGCCCGTGGAGGACACCTCTCCTGTCCTGTTTAGGGCATGAAGGACATTGCATTGCATTGCCTATCTCTATATGAGACAAAGCAATAAGCTTTGGCCTCATGGTTTGGGGCAGGAACCTTAATCTGGGAGGGGGGGAATCAGCATTATTTTGGAAAACTAATATTCTTTCCACGTACCTAAGGAAAGTGGACATTTGGAGAATCTCTCTGTCTCTCTCTGATTTTGGAACTATGGGAGCATCTGCTTTATCCATATGTATCCTCCTGTTTGTTCCAACATGATCTCTTTCCCCCACTATATGGGAGTAGGAAAGGATAGCTCCTTTTTTTCTGGTAAGGAGTCTTCAAACTGCTGAGTATAAGTCAGCTCTTGTAGATGGTGAGGGTGACAGGAAAGTCTTTCTTGATAAATGTGAAAAGGAAATTGTTGACTTTGGGAACTCTGGGTATTCCCATTCCTTGTGTGTGTGTGTGTGTGTGTATCAGGTAAGATACAAATGAGTGGCTACAGGCCTGTAACTCTCTCTTTATGTTTCCTGTAAATGGGGACACTTGTTCACAATGGTTTGTATGGTTTATCTTTTGCAGAGGAGAGCCATAGAAGGTTAAGAGTTGGTCCCCAAAATCCTATAGGTTTAATAAGGGAGAGAGTTAGACTTTGATGTAAAATTTTAAACTTTAGTGGCTGGAATCTTCTTTCCATGTATAAGAAATTATGTACATGTTAAGGTTTCCACAAGATAGAAATCTGATCTCCCTATTCATATAGAGGTCAAGTTCTTTTGACCAGACATGACTTTTTCATACTTTTTTGTTCGCTAGACACAATTGTTGTTGTTGTTGTTATTGCTGTGGATTTTCCAAAGAGCAACTTCTTAACTTAGTAGCTATTTATTTGAGTAGGGACCCATATACTCATCTGAATCTCTGCTTTCATATGTTCATCCTTGTTTCCATCCTAGATGACCCAAGAATTTAGAATCTTATTAACTCTGGTTCACTTTCTGAATAATCTAAGACTTAAATCTTCAGTATCACATTTTAAAATTCCATGAGAATGTTTCTCAGTGTCCAATACTCAGCTGTTTTTGTAATATCTATAGTATTTTAAATATTTCTAATTGGCATCTTCACCTGAAAGGTGAGAGAATTAAGTGATACTATCATATATGAATCTGTGTTTTAAGTTTGAAAGAGATTATTATGAATATATTTTGTTCTCTATTCTAGGTCAGCCTTCCCTGCTATGGTGTTCAGCCTTCCCTTCAGGTGTTTTGGACCACAAATGGAGATTATAATAGTTGCCATCCAATACATCTGGAGGGTGCCAAGTCAGGGATAGCTATCCTGAGCACAATGTAAAACAAACCGATTCTTTCCCCTCAGGCTGCATGCATTTTGTTGATGTTGTGATGTGTTGTATTATTTTTTATAAGAAAGGAGTAACAAATTTTTATTTAAATGTGGGTGAACCACAGGGATATATTGACTGGAATACCAGGCCTCTGCCATGCCTCTTATTGCTATTTTAGCATCCATGTATGTAGCAATATGATGCTAATAATTTGTGGGATGGGTTAGAGGACTAGTAGTATTGGTAGGCTAGTACTGGGCATAGATGGCTTTGTACATGCACATTTAAATGAGTTTGTGGCACCAGTAGAATGCATAGTGCAACATTTATCACATGGATCCCTTCAGATGTGTTGATATCAGAACATTCAGAACTGCTAGCCACTCAGCCTCAGATGTGTAATTGTGAATTCTAGATTTTGTGATTCCTCTGTGTATCTGGAAGGTGACATGAAAAAGTCTGGAATAATGACAATCTTTTTGAGGAAAAACTTGACATTTTATGAAAGGAAAACTGTGACCTAGCACTGATGGAACCAATGTGAGGTCTAGTGGCTTAGTTTACAGAGCTACAGATCAGGCCTCTCTGTTTTTCTGGGAACTGAAGCTGGAATCAAAACAAGTGAGACCTTAGATTGCAGATGGCTAGTACAAAAACCTTGGGCTTTTTGAGCAGAGTTCAACCACACTAACTGTGTATTGGGCATGAATTTAAAATGCATCTATCTGAAATGAGAATTGGAGCAAAACCATCTAAACACAGTGCTCTTCCATATGCATAATCATAATACGTATATTCAAAACAAATTGGTCTTTAACTCTGGTTGCTACAATTCTTCTCTGAAGGAAAAATCCTTCCTACTTCTAAGCATTTAGTTTCTCAACTGGTCTCTTTAAATTATATTCCTTTTTTTTTGTACTTCTGGGACAAGGTTGCTCTAGCAGTGATCCATCAGTCAGTACAGCTACATCTGGAGTGTTTTGAACAATTGTATTTGCAATTCAGAAAAGATATAGAAAAAGTGTGAGGCTTTGGAGACTAGTGTGCATTAAAATACAGGTAGTTCTCAACGTACAACCACAGTTGAGCCCAAAATTTATATTGCTATGTGAGATAGTTTTAAGTGAGTTCTATTTTACGACCTTTCTTGCCACAGTTGTTAAGTGAATGATTGCAGTTGTTCAGTTAGTAACCCGGTTGTTAAGGGAATCTAGCTTCCCTAACTTTGCTTGTCAGAAGGTCACAAAAGGTGATCACATGATTTTGGGACACAGCAACTGTCATAAATATGAAGCAGTTGCCAAGCATGCGAATTTTGATCATGTGAACATGAGGATGCTGCAACGGTCATAAGTATGAAAAATGGTCATAAATCACTTTTTTTCAGTACCGCTATAACTTTGAACGGTCATTAAATGAACTATTGTAAGTCAAGGACTATCTGCACACACTTTCACTATCTAGCTTGTAGTTCTGTGCGTATCTTTTCTTTGCTGGCTCCTTTCAAAAGGGGTGGAGTGGGTGATTTTCTTGAATTTGATCCAGATACCTTTCTTACTTTTGAAAATAGAGGTGTATGTTGGATGTAGTACCCTCTGTATTGACCGTATGGCAAGTTTTATGTAACAAGATGCATCGGAGCATGTGTAGAATATATATTTTGACAAGTCTTTGCTCTTTTTCTGCTTCTATACCACAAGGCCTCATCAGTCTAAAGTTGGCAGTTAGGTCAAAGGGCACCGTTTTCAGGGAGTTTGAGGATTGATATTTTTCTCTTTACTTCTGAGTTAAAGGTAAGTTGCTTCTATGATTAGGTCAACACATGTTTTTTAGGTAGCCTTAGAAATAAATGTCATTAGTCTACAACACTTGTGTTCACTCCCATGCACTAAAATTTACTAATTTAAATATCCAGAACCTTAGAGGAAAGGATAATGTTTCCCTCTCCTTCACTTTATGAACACCGCTTTTTGGTGTGAGCAGTAAAGGTACATCTTAAGCATCAGAATTAACTATGGAGCAGCTTTTAGCAAGTTTAATTTAAAAAGTGGTGTGAGAAGAAGCTGAGAAGGCTATCATTAAAGTCTATTGATTTTTTTAAAAAAATAATTTGGCTTCCTCAGTTTAGCTTGGTTCTCATTCTCATTCATGTCTTATGTTTTTTTTTCATCTTTTGCTTGACCTTTAAGGGGGTCATGCTTTCCTTCCCAAATTTCCTGAAAATTCTTAGGATATACAGTTATTGATGTCAGCATGCATGCTTTACCAGCATGTATATAGATGTTGGATCCTCAAAAGTAAATATTTCTTACCTTAAAAATCATAGTATACTATAATATCACATATGCATACATAATATAGTTAGATCTTTCTGCTACTATGTTCTAATGAGTCATGTATTCTATCTAAGATTGTACTTATTGGTCTGTTGCTGGGATTTTGTAAAATTAAAAACAAACAAACTGAGATTATTCAAACATTGACTCAAAAATAAGTAGTAATACAGATTCGCATGTATTTTGCATGTTTTATATACTATTAATTGTTTTAAAAAATAAAGAGAAATGATAGCAAGCTAGACAAGTCATTCAACTGCTTCCCAGACTTTGATTCTCAAGTCATTGTCAGTAACTGCTAGAATTTTATTAGGAACTGATGCACGTCTTCATATCGGTAAGAATCCTACGTTGCTGTGTTCTGCATCCACTATGAATTATCATGGCAGCCCAAGCGACAAGACTAAAGCCTAAATACTACTAGCTTATAACTTTGCATGTTGAAAGGCTGGAAATCGCGTTGGTTGGCTGTCTTGTGCGCCAGATAATACTTTCTACAGCAATTGTACTTTGCGATGCTGCATGCATTTTTTTCCTGCACTCACCCATCGCTCTGTAGCTTACAATCCTTATTCCATCTGCTTCTTGCATCTATGATCTGCTTATCGAATCCTATGTAGGTTTTCATAGTCTTTATTTTATTAGCAATTGTTAGAACTTGATGCATTCATTTATGCAGACTGTTGCATCAAGGGAAATATTCGTAAGCCAACAGAATACGGAAAGCATATTTCTTTCAGAAGTGATTGTGCATTTGTTCCTAGTCCTCATGACATCAAAAATTATTTGAATAAGGCTCATAAAATATTTTGCCTAACTCCTGGAATGTTTCCATGGTACTTTCCTTCCTCCATTCCTACTTTCCTCTGTTTTATTTTTTTCCAGAATTTGGGGAAAAATTGTAAAACATGTCAAACTTGTTTCTTTTATATTACTTGCATATTGCGGCTAATTTTTGTGGATGCACAATTCTGCAGGAAATTGATTGCATACCTTCAAAAACTACTCTTTAAATGTCCACATCTTTTAAACCCTCAGTAGTCACCATTCATATGTTGAAAGCAAGCATAACAGAAATATTTTTTAAAGAGTGGAATAAGCCAAGTTAATTTTAGGTACTTTTAATTACCCTAGGAAAGGGATAGAGAAGGTTATCCTCAAGTGGTTTTTTAATTTTTTAAAAAGAAATTTGCAGGATTAGAATATGTAATTCTGATTAAATAGTTACTATTCTGTTCACTTTTTGGTGTTAATATGCTCTTGAGTCAGCATAGAAGAAGCACTCAACTGCATTAATAGTTCCTTAGTTTGGAATATTGCAATGCTTTTGGGGGGACATGCACTTAGGTATGTTTATCATGATGTGTTAAAATATATAGGCCTCTCCATCTTGGTAGTAAACTGTGCCTGTCATTTTCATCTCCTACACTGAGAGTTAAAAGTTGATGTTAATTCAGAATGCGCTTGTGTTCGTCTGGGGTAGGAGAAGATTCTGATCTCACAATTAAACTAGAATGTAATTTGTTTGGATTTAACTTAGTTTGGTTACTTGTGTTTTGATAATATGTTTTGTAGTTTGCAATTCATGATGTATTGTTTAAGATTATGTGTGAACCATGTTCTAGTTAAAAAACACTACAGTTTACTGTTTCGTGTGAATCTATTCTCAGTATATAGGTTCCAAGGCTTGGGGAAATTTTTCCCCAATTTGGTTTACTACAGATGTGTTGAATTACAGCTCCCATCATCTCCAACCAGTGGGGACATTAAGTATAAAAGATGCAAAAGATGGCAGGAATTGTAGCCAGGGCACAACAGGAAGAAATTTGATTCAGAAGTCTGGGTTGCAGTGTCATGAAGCTATTTTTTAAAAATGGAGGGTTTTTTCCCCATTCTATGATCAGGAACAATTGTGATCTATTTCATTAGAGATATCTTTGAAGGTAAATATAACAATTGCAGAAACCACTTAACGTATTAAAATTGTAATACAAAGAAATTGAAATAAAACCCTGTTTTTCCTTCAGTACACCTCTGGATACAGAATACGCTATTTGGTAATAGAATGTCAGGTATTGAAACAAATGTCTTCATTGTTTGCTGTTTTGCTACCAAATATTCAGGTGCTTGCTTCGTCTCTTAGTTAACTTAGGTTTTTCCTCTTGAGAAATAATGGGAAACAGAAAGTTTTCCAGTGGATGCCAACACTGATGTGCCCATCTCTTGTACTCCAACCATCTCTTGCTTCATTCTTTCTCCTTCTGCCTTACATTCCAGTATTGATCCGGTGCATTGTAGCAAGAGAGGAACTGATGTCTCACCGTATGAATGAAAATATCTCTTTATTTCCTGTTTACTGTAACCCTTTGCAGAATGTCCCTTTCCAGTTGCTGTGTGCAGTCCACTGTCTCACCACAGTGACAATACAGGCAGCAGCAACCTGTTCAGAGAGTGGCTTATTCAGCTGGCCTCCATCTACACTCATTCTGCTGTTATAACTTTATCTGCTATGTGCAAGCTTTTGGTTTTTATTTTTGCGTTTTTAATTTCCTGCAGGTAGTTGCATTCCTGAGACAGGCCCACTTACTTTTAGCAAGTCATTTGCAAGTCATGCCTGCCTCTGTTCCTCTTTACAGAGAGCTACACCTCCCCTTCTCCTATCCCAGGGCTCTTCCTGCATTTCTTGCATGGCGCGTGCATAATTGTGGCACATGCCTCAACATACAGAGAATAAGTAACGGTGTCTGGTTGGTTTGGTGCTTGAAGGATGGGAGCGGTGACATTGCATATAATTATATACACAGGTAGCTCCCAAAGGGAGTCTAGAAGAGAAGAGCATAGCATGATTTATAGGATTGAAACTTTCTATATAGATATTTTTAAAGAGCTGGGGGAAATGATCTGTTTTAAAGAAATATATTTCAAAAGAGGGACCCATATAAAACCACCTGATTGTGTAAAAAATGACTACCCAAATGGCTTGACTACAATTGCAGTCCTCTGTTTTAGCCTTCCCTAACTTGAGAAAGAAATTATAGTTGGACATTATGGAAATTGTCTTCTCAGCCCAGAAATCAAGGGCATCAAGTTGGAGAAAGCTAATATATTTGCATATGCAGACAGAGTACTGAACTCAGTGGAGCACATATTTTTAGAATAGAATAGAATTTTTGAGTAGAATATTACTTCTACTTCTCCAAAATATTATAGAATATTTAAGTAGATTTATCAGATTGTACCCTTAATTTTGGGACAAGTATGTACGTGTTTCCATAAGTGGTGTGCTGGGCCATGGAACTTTTTAGAAACCCTCAGAAACTGAAAAGCGGATATCTGTATATTTTAATCTAAGGAGGAGGATACAAGACTTCCTGGATGTAACATTTTCTATCAGTGGACTGCATAATTATTTAGGAATTGAATGTGGGTCTTTTGTTTTAATAACACAAATGGGGAGGGAATGTTTTGGAAATGTATTCAGGGCAATTTGACCTGGTAGAATGTAAGGTTATGTATAAAAGTCAAAGCAGATATGAGCTGATTGCATTGCAGCTAAAGACAGGAAAATTTAGAGGGTGCCTAGAGCTCAGAAGCAGAATAAGCTTGACGATGGCTAGGCAATTGGGTCTCCCTGCACAAGGAGAATAGAAGGAGGAATGATAGAGCTCAGAAACTGAGACATTGGGAACCACATTTCCCATCACACATCACTGTTTATTACATATTCCGGTCTTCTTTCCTACATATGTTAAATTCTCATATGCGGCAAAGAAGCCTATCCAGGACAAGTTTTTGTTCTGAGCATCAAAAACAGGGAAAGAAAGTTGCGCCATACATTTATGCATTTCTGATTTCCCAATAATAACCATCCACAACCTATCTTAGCCAAAATAATGGTTTTGTTCATCTTGAAAATGAAAGCTATTGATAAACCCATGTTACGCTTATGAAGTGATGCTTACAATTGCTTAAGGTGTAAAGAGGACATAGAGAAACGGAGAATCTGAACGTTAGAAATAGACAGGTACTAGACAGGTACTTTGTGCCCAAAATCAATACTTCCCGAATGATTTCCTCTCCTTGTTCCCCTTGGTTCAGTTCACAGATCTGCAGGAAAACAAGCCTGCTTTTGCTGATCTTTGAAGGAACTCTTTCAGTGTGCTCCATTGAGATATTGAATATGGCACACATTACAAGACCGCAGCTCTCTTGCCATGCCTGAAGCCTTGTTTCTCTCTCATTCAGCTTGGTGTACGGCGGATCCCGAAGCTCGCATCCAGACACAGATATTTTACACCGCCAAGCGTATGCCACTCCCCATCCTCTGCAGGGCTATGCCACAAACCATCACCCAGCAGGTATGGTGGCTGTCTTGCCATTTTCCTTGAAGTCTTTAACAATAAGTGTTTTTAACTATGTCTTTTCTTCCTTCTCTCTCCTGCTCACTTTTTTTCATATGTTCCCTCTGTGCTGATCTGGATACACTGATGTTACTTTGCTTTTGTTTCAGCTTCATTTTATTTATTTTGCCTTCTCTATTCTTTTATTCCAAGAGTGATCTCTGTATTACCAAGATACCAAGTTAATATTTTAAATATGCTTAACATATCTTTTCTTAACCTGAACATAGATTGGACTGTCAACCAGAACAGTGGCATAGGGAAAATTAAGGAAAGTTTCTTAAGTTTCTTTCTTTCATGCTTTAGAAAAGATTCTTTCTTTCATGCTTTAATTTTTCTGTTCTCTATCTAGGGGCACTTTTTTGACATTTCTATTTTCTGCTGTTTAGTTCTTTTTCCAACTGGTATATCTTTGAATGAAGTGCTCAGACTCAAACTGCTCTGTCAGCTGGTATTGATTAACCAAAACCGTACCCTATGTTTAAGATGCGAAAAGGTACATACTGCTCAGTTAGAGAGCCTTTGGTCCTAAGTTCCTCAGCTTCTCTAAGATCCAGGATGGGTTTTTCTGTCACACAGCCCTGGGTTCCCCCAGTTCCTCATACGTTCTTCGATTCAGCTTGCCTGACCCTTCTCTCTTCTTTACCAAATTTTTATTATACCAATAGTTTCTCATTTTCTCCCCTTCTGTCTGTATGTGCCTGGCTTTTGACTGATTGCAACCCTCACTTCTGCACTAAAACAAGTATTCTAAAGTTGTTGTACCTTTTGATGTCTAATGTTTGTCTTGTCTTTCTGTAGTTCCTCTGACAGGCATAATGCTTGTCAGCTTGTAGGCTCCCTTGCCTGTCCCCTGTGATGAACCTCTTCCTGTTTTCTTTTGCTGTATCTATCATCTCCTTTTCACTGATTCTCAGCACTTCACATCCTTTATTTCTTCTTTTTTTTCATTTCCTTCTTAGGTCTTTCTGGCTTATTCGAGACTGGGCTCCATCATGCCAGCAGTGCCACCCCCGATGCCTCTGTCATGAACCTCATTTCAGCTCTAGAATCGCGGGCACCGCAACCAGGCCCTTCTGCTTCCTCCCTGCTCTCTCAGTTCCGAACTCCATCCTGGCAAACAGGTAATGTTCAGGAGAAGAAGCAATGAATGGAAACTAAACAAAGGAGAGAAGCAACTTAGAACTAAGGAGAAATTTCCTGACAGAACAATTAATCAGTGGAACAACTTACCTCTAGAAGTTGTGAATGCTCCAATACTGGAAGTTTTTAAAAAGATGTTGGATAACCATTTGTCTGAAGTGGTGTAGGGTTTCCTGCCTAAGCAGTGGGTTGGACTAGAAGATCTCCAAGGTACCTTCCAGCTCTGTTATTCTGTTCTATTTTATTCTGTCAGCATCACCAAAGGAACTGTTGGATGTCTTTGGGCAGAGTTGGGCAAATTTTTATAGAAAACCTTATTATAATATGTTTGGATGGGAGCAACCTGTCCTTCTGAGGAATAGCACTTTCTTGATACTTCTGTGAAGTTGATTTATGTATCACTTTATAAATCACTTACAATATACCATAATGTAATTGAAGCAAGGTTCATAATAAATAAATAAATGAACTAAGTGAAATACTGACTACTGTTGCTCAGCATTATTGAATTAAACCATTTGCCTAGTTTGCATAATGGGCTGAATATTTGGATAGTGAGATGGGTGGTATACATATTTAATAACTAAATAATAAAGCATAAATAATCAAAGATTGGGTTCACACATCTTGCTAAAAATCTAAGATTAAAGCTCACCTTAGTTAGCACGGAGTGCAAATTCATCTGCTTTAATTCACTTATTTAAATGTGTTGGGCAAAGCCAGGCATTAAGGCAGATTGTCAATCCGCCTAGCTTGGAAGGGCAATCTGTTTCCCTCTTTATGACTGGGTTTTCTTATTCCCAGGCAGTCTATCAGTGAGAAGTTTTATAGAACTTGTACTCCAGTTACTTTAAACTAGAAGGTCCCTGATCGCCTATTACTAAACCAGCCCTGTTGAGCTGGCTACAGGCTTCCAAGGTTTTAGGCCAGCATCCTCCCCTCCCTAGATTAATGGACATTGCTCAGAATTAAATTTAGAATCTTCTGCTTGAAGAGTTGTGCTTTGTCACAAAAATCGGCCTGCTCATAATTGTCCTAGCTAAACATTAGCCTTGGGGATGAGGGAACATGTTTATAATGACATAGCATTAGGAAATATGCTTTATCAACTCTTTGGCATGCAGTGGGTGAATTTCATAGAATGCTAGGCAAGGTTAAAATGAGATTAGGTAGCTTGTGATTCAGCACATGTGGGAATTCAGCCATCATCTTCCTATGTTGTATAAATCTGATTACTACATTAAGCCATAACATGATTATTTCTTTGATTGTAACGTGTGGAACAAAACAGCAGTTTAATTAATTAAACTTGTAGTTAGATTAAGTGTGTTATGCTTCATCATTATTGTCCAGCCTGAGTAGTACTGTCCAGTAAGTACTGTGAGTTTGAGATCACCTTTGTGGATAAGCTTTTAATTTGGTACGTCATATCAAAGCACTTAAACAAATATTTTATTTTTTTTCTTTACAGCCATGCACACTCCAGCGCCCGCTGAGCTTTTCATCTCA
This sequence comes from Pseudonaja textilis, assembly GCF_049901715.1. Lineage (NCBI taxonomy): Eukaryota > Metazoa > Chordata > Lepidosauria > Squamata > Elapidae > Pseudonaja > Pseudonaja textilis. Next base: position 101,832,793 of record NC_142008.1, on the reverse strand, counting down.
GGGGCCCTCCCAGGTTCTGGCACCTTCCCTTCCTCATCAGCGCTCTCTGCTTACCAGCATCCAGCCTCTTTCAGCGGGCGCAGTTTTCCAGTCACATCATCGCTGACACTCCAGGATGCTACTTTCAGCCCAACATCCAATGGCCTATTGTCCCCTCATGATCCTCTACTTCACATCAAATCTTCTCAGCCCAGTGTTCCTTCATCCCTCAGTTTTGACAGACTGGGCAGTGCGGTATTGGGTACGGGCTTGCCCTCTCAGAGCTCAGCGTATCGTAGCGCTCAAGAATCAGCTTCCCGCCACCTCCCCTCCCAGTTCAATCTTTTGTCATCCTCGCTGGGACCATCCGACCAGACGTCCCAGCTCTACAACACTTCAGTCTTCTCCAGTTCCCCTGCCTCCTCCATTGAGCGGGCCATCCCACGGCAAGATAGCGTGATCAAACATTATCAGAGACCTTCCAGTGCCCAGCCGCAGCTGCCCGCTGCCCATTCTCTCCAGCATTATCTAAGCTGCGGGGGCAGCTACCAGCAGATGCCCCACCGTTCCAGCCTTTCCTGCAGTCCCCTTGGCGAGCAGTCCCCCGCCAGCAGTGAAGGCTCTCAGCAGCAGAAGACCCCCCAGGCCACGCGGCAAGAGCCCTCTCAAAGCTATCGCCCCATTATTCAGTCTCCAGGCTATTCTGGTACCACCTCTTCTTCAAAATCGAAGAGTTACTCGGCCTCCCGCCAACCACCCCGTTCTACAGCCACGCCCAAGTGCCAAAGCAACTACAGTTCATCCACACCCAAGCCCAGCTCGGTCATTGCAAGCCAGTCACAGGCCTATTCTCCTGGTCAGCCCCAGAGTCTCCTTTCTATGAGCCAAACGCAGAGTTACTCTGTCAGCCAGCCACAAAATCTCTCTTCAGTTAGCCAGGCCTCACAAGGCTTCAGCAGCAACCAAGCCCAGGACCTCACAAGTGTGAGTAAAGCTCAGAGTTATTCCAGCAGTGGACAAGCTCAGCAGGGCCAAGCTGGGCAAGGAGGACAAGGGCTGCAGACATGTCAGAATCAAACTTACTCTCCTGAGCAGCTACAAGGCTTATCATCTGTTGGGTACAGTGTTCAGGCTGAGCCCCATGTTTCAGTCAGCCAGACACCAAGCTATGTACCAGCTCATTCTCAAGGGATGCCCACAGCTAGCCCATCGTTGAGTTACAGCACTGGCCATTCTCCAGCTATGCCAGGGCACAGCCAGTCTATCGGCTACTCCCATGGCCAGAACCTTCCTGATTCAAGTCCTTCCCAAATCATCCGGCCTCTCCAGTCACCTACCACTAACCGGCCCCAGAGTGTGGCATCGCCTGGCCAGACCCAGAAATATCTCACTTCCGTACTGTCTCCTTCGTTCATGCAGACAGCTCACACACAAAGTTACCAGGGTTCCCAAGGTGGGTTAGAAAGAGCATCATCTTACAATAAAGCCAAGGCAGACTCTGACCTTCTATCATCTGAGAGAACTGAAGATGAAGAGTTTTTAATCCAACACTTGCTGCAGTCGCAGAGCCCACCAAGGGTGCCAACAGAAGGCATGGTAGAGTGTGAGGAGCGGGCAGGGAAAGGGATGGGCTATGAGTTGAGCAAGACTGAAGAGCGTTACCACCTGCAGAGTGTGATTCGGACCAACTCTAATCTGGACAACCAAGGCCTGGAGATGTCCTTGCAAAGCTTGAAGGACAAAAAGAAAGGAGAGAGATCCAAAGAGTACTCCCACACACGTTCCACTCCAGAGTCTTTGGCCACCTCAGTGGTCCATTACAGCCATCAAGCTGGCTCTATAGACTCTTATGGGCAAGACATAAAGAAGTCAGTGGAGCAGCACCTCCAGAGTAGCCACATGGATACAAGCAGTAAGGAAATCTCTCAGGCCCATTCTTACTTGCAGAAGACTCCTGAGCATGCCTCCCAGCCTCATCCCATGGAGTCCCACGGATTAATGGCTGGCCAGCAGGGTGCAACCCTAATGATGGACTCCCCTCCCGATTTGCCCTCTCTTTCCCTTTCCCAACAACAGCAGCAGCAGCAGCAGCAGTCCCAACTGCTCCAGTCGGTGCTCACTCACACCCAAAGCCAGATGCACTCTCGGAAGGTTCGCACCCCGTTGGATGTCCATCTGATGGAGCCTCAGCGCATGCATCAGGCTGAAGCGCCCTCACCGCAGCTTCAGATGCAGGCATTGGAAGCCCACCTCCATCAGGCCCACGTTCGTTCTCAAAGCATGGAAGCCCAGCTTCTTGAGCCGCAGCAGTCCCCCCGGCTCCAAGGCCAGCTGCAGTCAGAAAGGATGCAGTCTGAGGGCATGGAGGTGATGCCCCAAGGCAACCTTTCCCAGTCCCAAGAGATCCAGGATTTCTTAGAGCCCGAGCTGAGCTTGGAATCCCACCTGGGACAGGGTGGGACAGTGCAGAGTCAACAGCATCTCCTTCCCGATTCCACTTTGGACCCCGACTCCACTCAGCAAGTTCCTCAAGGCCAACTTGAAGGCAAGGACCAGTTTGAGAGCCCCAGTCCTCAAGGAGCCAAGCAACGGTTTGTCCCCCTCACTTCCATCTGCTTCCCAGACTCTTTATTACAAGATGAAGATCGTAGCTTCTTCCCTGGCATGGAAGACATGTTTGGCCCCCCTCCCTGTGCAGCGGATGAGTTCCCTAAGCCAGATGATGGCACGCAGGGCATGGAAAGAGGTGAAGGAATGAAAGGGGGAGGCTACGATATGATGCCCGGTGGACAAAGCTACCAGAGTTACTGCCAGTCGGAAAGTGGGGATGGGCAGCACTTGGGGTTAGATACAGTGTCAGTCAAACACGAGTTGCCTTCTACAGTCAACACAGAACAACTGGGACTGATTCAATCTGGCCAACATGGGACAGCTCCTGTTTCAGAGTCCAAGTCAGGCCTGACCTCACCGATCTTCTGCTCTTCCAAGCCCAAGAAATTGCTGAAGACTTCCTCCTTCCATTTGCTGAAAAAACGGGAACCGCCTTTCCAGCCTCCCAAAAAAAACTATGCTCAAGAGTATGAATTTGAAGATGATGAGGACAAGGAGGATGTCCCTGCTGACATCCGCCTCAATAGCCGCCGCCTTCCTGATCTGCTGCCTGACCTCATTTCCAGCTGCCGGACAAACCGGACCAGCCTTAGCCCCATGGGCGACATAGACTTTTGCCCACCAAACAGCAGCCTTATGGAGGGGCCCAAGCGGCGAGGCCGCAAGCCTACCAAACCTAAGCGGGAGGGCCCACCCCGTCCCCGTGGGAGGCCCCGCATCCGGCCCCTGACTGAATCTCCCCACGGTGTGGCTCATGATGGCACCAAGAAGCCCCGAGGCCGGGGAAGAGGGAGGGGCAAGAAAGCCGGGGAGGAGGGGGTTGAGCCAGGTACAGGCTTGGAATCCTTCAAACCACTCAAGGTAAGATGGGAATCTGAGGAGGCAAGATGTGCTTGTCAGCTAGCAATGCCTGGGGTAAGAAGGAAATTTTGGAAAGAGTTCGGGGTAGAATGAACAGTAATAGAACATTGGCTTAACAAAGAGATTTCAGTGGAGAATTCAGTGGTAAGGGAATGTAGGAAGCTCGTGTTTACCCATCTGTTGCCCTGTCCCTGACCAACTCAAGTACGAGTTTCTCAGATTACTTGTATCTGAGCCTTTGTCCTTGGAGATAATAGGACTTTAAATCTAAGCTTTCGTTAGCAAAGGTTGTGCTCTGTTGCAGAATTACAGCATCTGGCTATTAAAAAAAAAAGTAAATATTTTAGGTTTCTGAGGTTATCTGCGGTGATGCATCAGAGGGTTTGTTTGTACATGACCATGGTGGTGGTAAATAATAGCTCAGGACTTTTGTTTCCTTAGGAACTGAATTAGTACAGTTATTTTCATATTGATATCATGTTAACATTTGTACAGGTAGTTCTCACTTAATGATCGGATGCTTAGTGATCACTGGAAGTTACAATGGGCTTCCTCCCCCAGCTACTTAACAACCTGGTTCTGGAGTTCAAGTGGCTGCAAACATGCACACATACCAGTTACATAACCGAATTTTGGGTGCCTGGCAGTTGTCTCTCTTTTACAGCCAGTTACAGTGTTCCACAGTCACATGACCACAATTTACGATATTTTGTCAGTTTACAGCTTTTTTGGCAATAAGAATACATGGATTTATCATAAAGTTGTAAAATCGAGTCCAGTCACGTGAGTGCCCCAAGTTACAATTTTCATGACTTAGAATGGAAATCATAGGCTCCGTTAATGTCGTAAGTCAAAGAGCACTTGTATTTCTGATACTATTGGCATGAAAGCTGGGTTTTGGGCAAGGGAGGCAAGAATCACGACAAGAGGTTAGGTTCAGTGGAGGGTGTACCTGGGATATAATCATTTTACTGATGCAGGTAGTCCTCAACGTATGACCACAACTGAACCCAAATTTTCTGTTGCTAAGCAAGGCAATTGTTAAGTGAACTTTGTCCCATTTTATGACTTTTCTTGCCACAAGTTAAATGGCAATTTAAGCGAAACAATATAGTTGTTTTAGTAACACGGTTATTGTGAATCTCATTGACTTTGTTTGGCAAATGGTCACAAAGAGTGTTCACATGACACAGGGACACTGCAACCGTCATAAATATGAGTCAGTTGCCAAGCATCTGAATTTTGATCATATGACTATGGAGATGCTACAACTGTGCTCATAAGTCACTTTTTTCAGGGCTGTTCTAACTTCACCCAGTCACTAAACAAACTGGTATAAGTTGAGCTACCTGCACAAATTTGCACTGCTAAATATCTGTTTGTAAATTAGTAGTTTATTTTGTTTAGTACTTGAGTTCATTTATTTCCATCCTGCTCTTTATTGTTGCAAAGATAGGTAAGTATGAGTTAAGGATTTTGGCACCCGGAACAAGACTGCCACAAAAAAATTTAATGGAGTCTTAAGCATAACTTTTGTCAACTTCTATTCTGTGGTGAAACAGGTTTCTTCCCCCCCCACACACACATACACACATGTCCACCCCATCCAACGGCTTTGTTTATGTTGGCAGCAGCAGTGTTTCGGTGAGCACTAAGACACCACAATGATAGGTCAGTGCTGAAACAGATCAGTGCTATGGAATAACAAGATAGTGAAGGCATCAGGCACAGCTGTAATGGCAATCTTAGAACACCTGCTAGAGACTTGCTATGATTCATTGAGTTGGAGAGGCAAGTTGATGCCAGATTGTGTGAGGGCACCAGGATTCCAGTAGATAGTCTACGATTTTATGGGCTCATACGCAGCTGGGTTGTTTGAATCATGCCACAATTTCCTGGTTTGTGCCTTTTCTTCCTGGTATTGTATTGCTGTCATTTCTTGAGAGGTTTGTCAACAGTATGCAAAGTTGAGAACATTTATTTATTAGAATTTTTTATTTCTCTTTTATTAGTTTATAACTAGCTTAATGTGACAAACATAGAGTGGCATGGTGGCCTAGTGTTGAAGATGCTCACCTCCCACTCGGAAGGTTCAGAATTTAATCCTAGGTAGCAGCAGATGTTTCTCTCCTAGGGCGCAAAGAGAAAACGTGCTGTAAACCCTGCATAGCATCAGGAAGGGCCTCCGGCCAGTAAATGCTCTGCTCCATCCAGTTGCCCTGCCTCTACCCCCAAATTAAGGGATTACATGGTCGATAAAAAGGAAGTTTTAATGAAGCAAACATTTTTAATACTCCTTCCTCCTCCTATTTTCCCCACAACAACAACCCTGTGAGGTGGTTTGGGCTGAGAGAGAGTCATTGGCCCAAAGTCAGCCAGCCAGCAAACAAATCAGTAATTTATTTTGATTCCTGAATGTCTGGGCTCCCTACTTGTGCTTTAATGCAAACAAAGATTATATCTCAGAGGCCTCTGCTTCTCTGTGAAACTATAATAGTAATGGGTTTATGTTTTATTTATGAAAACATTTATCCTCTGCTTTTCTATGAACCACCCCTAAAGCAGTGTGCAATATTGGAAATAATCAAAAGGAAAACCAACTTTAGTACCTAATAAACAACTAGTAGGAGAAGTGAATAAACATGGTTTGGGGCCACTGACTGAAAAGAGGCAATTGATAAAGAAAGGGGAGTCTCTGAATGCTATAGAAGAAAATGCCCCACCTCCTGTATCCACCTGTAACAGTTCAGCAATAGTAAGGAGACAGTGGCTTGCTATTGAACTACATATATGAATAGATATGTACTTACAACCACAGTTGACCCCCAAATATATGTTGCTAAGTGAGGCGGTTGATAATGCATTTTGCCCCATTTTACAACCTTTTTTGCCACCGTTGCTAAGTGAATCGCTGCAGTTGTTAAATTAGTAACACAGTTATTAAGTGATTCTGGCTTCCCCACTAACTTCGTTTATCAGGTTAAAAAGGGGATCACATGACCCGGAGGACACTGCAACCACCATAAACACGAGTCAGTTGCCCAGCAACCAAATTTTGGTCACATGACCATGGGTTTACTGCAATGGTCGTGTGAAGAATGGTAATAAGTCACTTTTTTTCAGTGTCATTTTGTAACTTTGAACAGTCCCTAAATGAACTGTTGTAAGTCAAGGACTACTTCCACAGAATGAAGCCATGCTAAATGTAGCCTAGTCTCAGAAGTTTTTCAAACTTGGCAACCTTCATTTCCCAGAATTCCTTAGCCGGCACGTCTAGAGAAAGGACAAAGGCGAAATTGAACCAAGCATGATTAAATATAAGTTATTGATAATGCCCAAAAGGCTCTATTGTTTTGCTTTACTCTTTTAATACACAATCAATGCTATCCAACTCTAAAGCTCTTTCCATCTACCACCCAGTTGCTTGGGAAAAATAAATACCCAAATTCTTTTTAAAAAACTTAAAATTTTGGAAGCCAAAGAAGAAATAGGTATGTATTTAGTGCACTTCATTTGCATGCACACGGATTTGATTGAAGGTCCACAGGAAAACTGGTGATAGCAAAAAAAAAAAAAAAGGATTAAAGAAAAAAGGGCCCTTACGACAAGATCTCTAGGGCATCATATGGGACCACTTAGGCAGGACATTGCTCTCCATCTCCTCCCTTCCCTCAATTCCTGACCCTTTTCTTCCCCCAGATCAAACTGCCAGTCCCCAAAGGTTTGGAGGGTTCTCAGTTGGAAGCTCCCACCCCATCTCACCAGCCCATCCAAGAGAGCAACTTGGATAGCAACCAAACGAGAGAGAAGATCAAACAGAAGATTAAGGAGGTGGAAGAGAAGCAACCTGAGATGAAGTCAGGGTTCATGGCCTCCTTCCTGGACTTCCTGAAGTCAGGCAAGCGTCAGACGCTGCCTTCCGCTGCCATCTCCTCGGCAGCGACAGTTGGGGTCTCCGGTGCAGCAGTACCTGTGGTCTCTTCTGCAGGCAGTCCATCCAAGACATCTCACCCACCATCAGCGACGTCTTCCCAGCCCCCGCCTCCCTTTAGCATGGCACCACCAATGCTATCTGGTGGTTTGGATGGACCTGAAGGAGATGCAGCTGGGCTTGTCATGAGTTGTACCAGCCCCTGCAAACGGCTTGACGAGGAACTGAAACGTAACCTGGAGACGTTGCCCTCCTTCTCATCAGATGAGGAAGATTCTGTTAGCAAGAACCAAGACCTGCAGAAAAGCATCTCCTCGGCCATCTCGGCGCTCTATGATCCCACTGACCGTAAAGATGGAGAACCCAGTGGTGAGTCCCTGGGCCACCCATTCTGATTCATGGTATCCCTTTTTGTGACTTCTGACTCTTATCATTACATGACAGTGTTTATGATGTGATGTTTCCTTTTAATAATGTTGTCTAGTGTTTGGTTGACATTGTACAATCGCTACGGCATCTTGTGCAGAAATTTATTTTATGTAGTCCTAGGATTAATATGAGTGCCTATTCTCATGCAGTCTAGGCAACTCAGAACATTATTTTTTAATAATTTGTTATTTTATTCAGAACATTAAAATACAAACTCCAAAAAAGAAAAAAAATGACAAAGATAAATACAGCATTAAAAAAGAAAGAAAAAATTACTCATTCCAAATATATATACACATATGTACAGTAGATGGACATAATGACAAATTCGGATTTCTAACAAATCTGAATTGGATGGCATGCTACTGCAATGCATTCAGCTTGTTTACTCCTGCTTAGTCTTCTCATTACAAGTAAATGTATATAAACAAGTAAATACAACCAGCATTAATTTGCTTGAAGGTCCACCTGGGGTAATGGTGAAATGCTCCCAAATAAGCTGGAGTTCATAAACCTATTTTGCATTCAAGTTTTTAGTTGGTTTATAAATTATGGCTTATTTAAATTCACCCAAGGCATATAAAACTGGTATCTGTATAATTTGCTTATCCACTAGCTTAAAGTGAGGAACAGAACTGGAGCAAATAAACTGAGTGCACTAATTTGCAGTTTATTTACATTAGGTGAGGATTCCTAGCTTATTGTTACACGTGAGAAATCCCTACATTTAATTGCACCTGGCAGCAGAGTTAAAATCTAACTAAATACCTGAGCAAATTAAAAATTAAATGAATTAAATGCAGGCATGGGTGCCTGAAAAGTCGAAGGCATAGTAATATAAATCTGTGATATTATTAAGAGGTTGGTTCCTTCATTCCAAGCCCTCTACAACATGTGTTGGTAAACAATCCTCAAAAGAATGTATCCTCAAATGCAAAGGGGTTCCAGTGCCGAAGAATAAATTTCCTTGCAGGATGACCTACTTCTGTTCTCTACTTTGTTTCCTCTTGCAGATGTGCCACCAGTGGAGGTGAAAGCCCCTAGCCCCACTCCTTCAGTGGAGGCAGATGTCGAGCAGGAGCAACTACCTCCACCCATCTCCCCAGCCCCCTCACTCAAGGAGCCTCCCCCAATGCTTGAAGAGCTACCACCACCACCACTACCAGCAGCAGCAGCAGCAGCAGCAGCAGCAGTAGCAGCAGCACAACCCCCACAAGCATCTCCTGAACCCGAAGACCCCGAGGACACACGGCCTCTTCATCTGGCTAAGAAGCAGGAGACTGCAGCCATTTGTGGAGAGACAGATGAAGAGGAGGTGGAGAGTGGCGGGGAGGGGATCTTCCGAGAGCGGGACGAGTTTGTCATACGTGTTGAGGACGTTCAGGCTCTCAGGGTATGAAATGGTTCTTGAGCATTGACATGGGCGTGTACATCAAAGAAACACTTCAAATATTAAAATTGAAAAGTATTGTACTCTTTAAGCAGAACTAGATGACTGGATGCCTTCTGCGTGTTTTTGACTTCTCTGTTGCTAGCTGCAGTCGTGCAAAGAATTGTGGGAATTGTAATTCAGAATACTTGGAACATGCTAGTTGAGAGTTTTGGGTTTTTTCTTTTGCAAACTGGATTTTTCAATTCAGACACTAACTTTAGTGTTGCAGCTCAAAAGTGATTAAGAAAAGAATGTATCAACAGTTGAAGTTTGAAATTCTGAACATAAAAGAAAACTTCAGAAAATATTTGAAGGAGATAAAATTGTGTAATTAATATGAGGCAGTTATAAATGATAGTCATTGGAGATTAAACTGAATGTAATTGCACTTAGTTCCCATTGATATCAGGATCAAAAACTAACCACAGGCGAAGTATAATTAAGTTCACTGGATCCTATATATGACTAGCTTAGTTCTACATGCAACTTTAAAAGTTCATTTATTTCTCCAAAATTACTTGTAACTCCCCAAAGTTACTTTGCTTTTAAAATGGTATTGGATGGTTGATGACAACTATTGTATGATAGATAGATAGATAGATAGATAGATAGATAGATAGATAGATAGATAGATAGATAGATAGATAGGCAGGCAGGCAGGCAGGCAGGCAGGCAGGCAGGCAGGCAGGCAGGCAGGCAGGCAGGCGTAATGAATCAAGTTAGCTCATCACTAATAGCCTCATACAGAAGAATAAATTGTGAAGAAATGCACTAACTCTGGGAGCTCTTTGTTGTCCTTTCATGAAATTCTCTTCTGTTAGAGAATATTGGCCAGAAGACAGTAGTTGAGCTTATTAGTTGTTTAATACTTGACATCATTGTAACTACTCCTTTGTCCTTTTGTAGCTTGCACTTCAGACTGGACGGGAACCACCTCCGATCTGGCGAGTACAGAAAGCTTTGCTTCAGAAGTTTACACCTGAAATCAAGGATGGGCAGCGTCAGTTCTGTGCAACCAGCAATGTGAGTTTCCACTCCATCTACTTAAGTAGCATCATATCTCAGGGAAGCCAGAGCTTCAGAGATGAAAGGATCTCACCAACATGATAATATACAAAATCAATAAATTAAAGTCAAGCTTTAAGCCCTGTTCTCATTCTTTCTTTTGCTCCCCCTCCCTTTCTCAGTATGCTTCTGCCATGACGGTAGCGCAGGGTCAAGCCAATGCAGAAGTACTTCTGTTGGCCTGTTAATAAAAGAATAACTGTTCCCCCATCCACCCAGTTTTCCTCTTGGGATAGTCAAGTTGAGCAATTAGCTTGATCTATTATTGTGTTGGGCAAAGGACTTCAATTCCAGTTCCACTTGTTCCCTCATTACTTCCAGAAGAAAAGTTACAAGTGGGATGGTCTCCCCTCCCCTTTCTTTTCTCTATTCAATTCTTTATTTTCCTGCTTCATCCCTCAGTATCTGGGCTATTTTGGCGATGCCAAGAACCGTTACCAACGACTCTATGTTAAATTCTTGGAGAATATCAACAAGAAAGATTATGTCCGTGTCTGTTCCAAGAAACCCTGGCACCGGCCTCTGCAAGCTGTCAGGTAAAGAATTAGGAAGGGGGAAATATGTAAGGGAAGTCCAGTTCCAGCTGAAGGTGTGTGTGTGTGTCTGTGTGTATGTGTGTAATTATCTAGGTGACTTCCATACAAGAAACTTTTCTCATTTTTTAATTCTCAGTTATGTCACCTTGCACATGGGGATGATTGGCTCCCTTTTCCCTCTTCCAGCTTAGCGGGTAAAAGGGCTCAGCCTCTTTTCTCTTTTTCTTTTTCTGTCCTGCTTAATCTTAGAGTAAAAAGTTAAAGGAGGTGAGACTGGGTGCCTTTACTTCCCTCACCAGTTCATACTTTTCTGGGGATCCTTTCCCTTGTAACACCCATCATCGCCTCTGATCCATCTTGAACAGTGAATTAGATTAGACTGCCTGAACTTTTGTTTTGTTGATATAAAGGTTTCCAGAGCCCCACTGTTTCACTGACTTACACTATTTCTTCATATTTCACTCAAACTCTCCTGCTGCCATGAACCTGACCTCTCAAGACAGCTCTTAGTGCTCTGTTTTTCTGGTGCAGGAGACAAAGCCAGCCCAAGGCTTCCACCCCCAAGGTTCCAGTGACACCCAAAGTTGAGAAACCCGAGAAGCTGGAAGTCCCGGAGAGAGTTGAGAAACCCGAAAAGCTTATTAAGGCTGAGAAGCTCCCCAAGGCTGCTGAAAAGGTGGACAAAACAGAGAAGCCTCCCAAAATGGAGAAAGGGCCTAAGCCAGAAAAGGCCCCCAAGGTGGAGAAGTCTGAGAAGCCCACCAAAGCAGAGAAATTGGCCAAGGCAGAGAAGCCTCCCAAAGCAGAAAAAGTAGAACCTCCTGTGCCCATGCTGACAAAAGCTGCCCCAGCTGGGGGAGCTTCTAAACCCAAGTCTATGAAGCCGACCAAGGTGAAAGCTGAACCACCCCCCAAGAAGAGGAAAAAATGGCTCAAGGAAGCAGCATCTTCTTCAGACTCAGATTCCAGCCCTGACCAGCAGAGTGAGGAGGGTGAGTAGCAGGGCGGGGGGGTGGGGTGGGGTGGGTGGAGGGAGAAACACCCCCAGTTTGATGAGCATCATGACCAGGCAGTTAAGAAATAAACTGCCAAGAACCTGGGAAGGCAAGAAATGTGGCAAAGCAAAGTTCAGAGAGAAAGTGTAAATTGACAAGGATGGAGAATCTGAAGCCCTCTATATGATCCAAATTAGATCCAGCAGTTCCAGTCCTGGGAATTATGATACAGCCATTTTTGAAAGGCCACTGGTACTCTGGGAGCCTGTGAAAGGGATCTTGTCATTAACCATAAAAGTTAGACTGAGATCTGCAAGAGTACATAAGATAGTATTGTAGTATTTGCATTTGAAATAGTTTATTGGAATATTTAATAAAATATTAATGTTTAATAATGATAGATTTCAATATTTAATAAAATATTAAGGAGAATGTGTAAAATGATTAATGTTTAGTTGTAGTTTAATTCGTTATTGTCTTAATGTTATTATAAACTTAGTATTTTATTTTCCTATTCTAAAATAATGTACTAATCAGAATTAGAATTAGAATGGAAATTATATATTTAACTATACTATAAGTTTATTATTCTTTTATTTTAAGATCTAATATGTAGAATGTACTATGCAGAATCAGGATGGAAATTATGTATTATTTTAAGTTTTACTTTAGGGGAAGGCGTCACACTTTAAAAGTGATTACAGGGGAAATTTTTTGCTAAAGAGAAGAGATAAATAGATGATTGGAAAAGAACGGACGAAAGATAAAAGCATAATGATTTTGAAATAAGATGAAATAAATAAAACATAATTAAGAGACTGAAAAGATGGAAGAAGTTATATAGAAAATATAAAATGGTTAATAAGATATGAATGGTATATAAGGTAAGCATGAATTTGATTTAGGTCTATTAAAAAAGATGTAACCCGGGGCTAAGCCACTTTTCAAAAGAAGTTTTATGTTTTATGTTTTGTGTTTTGATTAGTTATGTTTGATTGCAAATTAATAAAACCTTGGAGGAATGAAACTAAAGGGAGAGAAATTTGGAAAGGACATGTATAAATGACAATTAAGGAGGTTTTATTTTTTTTATGTCTTGTTTTATGTTATGTATTTTGTGTGCTTATGACTGATTGAGAATTACTAAAACTTTGATAGAAAGAAATATAATTGAACAAAAGTGAAGGGAGAAATAATGAGAAATTTGGAAAAGATATATATGTGTAAATGGAAATGTGATAATGTGGAACTCTGTTTTAAAAAATAATGTTTTATTTGCCTTGTTAAAATTTATAAGTAATTCTTAGAAAGGAGGTTTTTATACTTTTATGTTTTATGCTTTGTTTGTCTTTAAAAAACAATAAAACTTGTTCTTAAAAAAAAGTTAGACTGAGATAAATTATGGAAGGCTGATTATAGGGAGTAGAAAGAAGGGTTAGGATTAGAGTTAGCGCTGTCCACCAAAGGGAGGGATTATAGGCACTTCTAGAGGGGTTGAGGAAATAACGACTTTACCCTCTCTCCCCATCCTAGTTTTGGTTGTACTGTATGTATAATCCAGTTCTTCTCAGCTTTGGCATATAAATATATGCAGACATCCACTCCCAGAATTCTCCAACCAGAATGCTGGCTAGGGAATTCAGGGAATTGAAATCAACATATTTTAAAGTTGTCAAGTTTGAAAAAAACTAATATAATCTTACATTATTCTCCATTTGTTTGCTTATTAACCTATTCTGAATCTATTTGAAAAGCAGGGCTACAGATGTCCACCATAAGAAAATAATGCTCTGTTTCCCATTTAGAGCGTCTGCCCACAGGCCGCATTCTCAATACACGAGCCATGAAGGAGATGTACCGCAGTTACGTGGAAATGCTGGTCAGCACTGCCCTTGACCCAGACATGATCCAAGCTCTTGAAGACACAAACGGTGCGCATTCTTGTGTAGAGGTGCTTAGACGGGCTCATGGGCCGCCTTGAAATGCCACCGGCTTTTGTTTCCACAGGCCATTCTTTAGAACTATGTAGCCCCTTCACTTTGCTGGGATCCCTCGTGGTTTTTTTTTCTTGATTGTGGCTAGCCTTCTGGAAATATAAAAGCTTTTTGTTCCGTAGCTATTCTTGGCTTATGAAATTCCTGGGGCCAGAATTGGCCGAGTGTATACAGCCTTGTTCTATCTTGCCATTATAAGAACTAGAAATATACTGTTTTGTTTTTTTAAAAAGAAACTAAACATCTCCACATTCTTTTTAAGAGGCGTGATTTGCAAAATGCCATATAACTTCCCAGCGTTAATCGGTTGTGACTAGGGAACACCACTGAACGTTTCATTATACTCCTTTCTGGCAGTCATTTGTATTACACAAAGATATGAAGAGCTGGTTGGAGGAGGGGATTCTCAAATTTTGTAATCCCACAGCATTTAAAATGAGAAATGAAATAATGTGTAAAACTAAATAAAAAGTAAATAATAAAGAAAACTCTCCTTGTAATTGGCAGATGTCTTTGACAGATGTCAAGTGCTTTGGGTTTAACCATTGTTCAAAAAGCTCTCTAGTGTTCATTCCTTGCTTTGCATATGCAAATTTTATGCTTCTCCAGGCGAAGCAGGAGTGAGTTTTAACAGTGCTTCAGTTTTGCCTGCTGAAGCCTAATAAACTCCCCTCCTGCCAAAAAGTGCCTGAATTGTTTTCTTAGGGCTAGAGTAGTCTTTAAACAAATGCTTATTCATAACATGTAGCATTTTGGAAAATCTGGTCCTGCCTGAAAAATTCCAACCTCTTTGTGGCATTTGAAACCTTGTTATCTTCCTTTCACTTGCTTATCTAGAACTCAGTCCATTGCAGCTGGGTTTCCTTAGTGCAGGACACTGGCTGCCTATGTCCTGTATTGCAAGTTTCCTGTCCCTGCCCATCCTGGATGGTTTTTTTTTCTTTCTTTCTTTTTTTTTGATGACCTTTGCCATCTGTTTTGACAATCTTATCCCAGATGAACTTTATCTCCCGCCCATGAGGAAAATTGATGGGATTTTGAACGATCATAAGAAAAAGGTGCTGAAGAGAGTGTCCCTGAATCCATCTCAACAGGTACAGAAAGAGAGCAGTAGTAGACTCTGCTGTTCTCCAAAGACTGATTTTTGAAAAAGAGTATTTATTTTAAGTATATATTTTGCTTTGTTGCCAAGATTTGGCTCACATATTTCCTTCTCATTCGCCATCACAACAACAGTGGGGAGCAAGGAGAGGCCTTGAAGACCAAAATGTTTATAACATATTCAGGAAGATTAAGAATCCAAGCCCTTGACTAGCAGCCCAGAGGGACTGCTGAATCCTGCTCTATATATAATTATAAAAACCACGTTTGAAATGAGACTCAATGCTGCCTTGGACATTTCAGCTGCACTAGCCATCTAAATGGCTTTGCAGTATGATCATCAATTCATAAATCGGCAGCTTTTTCAGGTGGGGTTGATATTATTCAATTATATATGTGTCAGGATTCCAGCAGTCAACTCATAAAACATTTCTATGGTCTTTTTAGAGTTGGTAGGCATGCCAGAAATTTACATTGGCATTTTTTAAGAAATTGGAGTGAAATTCCGCATTAATTCATTGGACAAGATTTCAGTTATCCTATCTTACAAAAATCTCAATGAAATTTACTGTACGTCATGAATTTCAGGCATACTGGGGGGAGGGTGGATTTTATTATGAAGATCTATTGATGGTATTTAGAATTACTTTGCTAGCCAGTTCTTTAATATTTTTTATTTATAGTGTACTCTTAGCCATAGTGATTTTTTACAAAATATTACCATAAACAGGAGAGATTGATTATTCCATCTTTTTTGTGTATTAGTAATATATAGTGAAAGTCATATTTAACTTTGCATGTATCCTATTGGGAGGGTAATTTATACATGCAACTGCTAAATTATCTATTAGCAACTGCTGCAATTAACGTCCGTTAGGAAACTTTGCAACCAATCATCACATTTATGACCTTTGCAAGTCTGAAGCAAAGGAAAGCTGAAATAATCTCATGATCATAGGTTTCACTTAGCAACCATGTTACTTAACAGTCAGGTTGCAAGTCCAAATTGTGGTTGCTAAACGAGGGCTACCTGTATGCCTTGTTGGAATGATCACACCTGAGCTGGCTAAGAAAAGCTATTTCTCCCCATTCTGCTTAAAACGGTTTGTGAAACAAGATCTTCAAATACTGGGGGGAAAGAGGTTTCTTCAGTGTCACATTGCCCAGGCTATGGACATTCAGTGCATATTGGATTGAGAGCATTACATGATTTTCAGGATGTTGTACTATGGTTGGCTGCTTTAGTAGCCTTAAGTTCAATTTTTCTAATAAATGAGCATTCTGTTTAATAATGATGCTCCTATCCGTTTCAAGAAAAGTCCTATGTTATATAGAGAGCAGTAGTTCCCCCTTTACCTCTAATTTGTTGTCTCTGAAGTCTTTCCAATGAACTACCCAACTCTATTATTTGAGGATGTCGCCATTCCTATACATTTTTAAATATATGATTTGTCTAATTCCTAAAATCCTGGGGTTTTGTAACAATTGAAAATGGAAATAAATGACCCGACAGATGGAGATTATGAAAACGCTTCTTCTTCTCATACATTTCTTCTCCATTCAGGAGGCACTCCACATGTTCCCCCAACTCCATGCTGAGACATGTGATACCACAGTTAAGTTGCGACCAGGTGGTGAACCTTACAACCGCAAGACTCTCAACAAACTCAAGAAGAATGTATCCAAACCACAGGTAAGTGTTCCAGATTAAGATGGTGGGCAGGCTCTGGTAAACTTACTCGTTTTCATCGATTACTTTTGTCTCCTTTCCATCAGAGAGCTCAAGGTAAGAAAAATGTGCTCATCTTCTATACACCCACAAATTACAAGGTGAACAATAGATCCATTTGGGAATTAAAGAGAATTTCATGGCTGAGGAGTGATTTGAATGTGATTACTGTCAGTTTTTTGTGGTGGTCCAAACAAGAAAGATACCCAGGCATATCTATATTTGACACCAACTTGTTTAGCTTCACCTGCCTTCTGTTGAATTTAGGCAATCAACTATTTTTCTGGTGCTTGAGTACCAAAAAACAAGAAAATATTCTGAAAGTGCTTCATTCCAAAAGGAGATTATCTCTTTCTAGAAGTCTGTGGGGAAAAATGATACATTGTCACATGACTGTGGTATAAGTGCTTTGTTATTATTCCAAGCACTGTTTCCTGAGCTTATTATCCTAAGAAGAAAGGCTAGAACCATTGAAAACAATCTTGTCTGAGGCCCAACTCCATCAGTCAGTCAATCTTATCAAAAGCCCCTAAGAGAACAATTAAAAATTAACTTCACCCAACACCTAGCTCCTGGGGCAAATCATCATCATCATCATTCTGTCCACTGAAAGATGAAGGCCTTTTCTGCATATTTCCAACCAGTATGGTTTTAAGCTTCCCTTTGCCAGCTGAGCCCGCAATACTTGCTGATGTCATTGATCCATCTTGTTTTAGGTCTGTTTTGTGGACGCTTTTTATCAAGTCATTGTCAGTTCTGAGGCTGATGGATGTACTCGTTATCATTAGTTTCATCTTCTTTATATTTAATTTTAATCCCATTTCTTCTACTGTGCTCTTTCACTATTTACACTGGGACTTGCAAGTCCTTTGCACTTGGGCTTACAGGGTAGTGTCCTTAGCATAATGCAAGTTATTGACATTTCTTTCTCCAGTTTTAAAACCATGCTCATCTACTGCGAATTCCCTTAATATATACTCAGCATAAAGGTTAAACAAATAAGAGAGCGTATGCAACCTTGTCAAATCCCTTTATAAACGTGGAGCCAGTTTATTTCGCCATGTTTTGTCTATACCTTCGAGATGCCTCTCTCTTACCCTGTGTTCATTAATTTCCACTCCCAACTTCCTGCACCTGCCTATCTCCCTTCTATCACTGACCTGCGACCCACTGCCACTGCTACCCTTGCTGCTCCCCACTGGCACCAGCTGACCTTAACTGTCTTCTTCACTGTTGCTGAGATGCACCCAGACAATGGTGCCGATAGTCCTTCGAGAGGCTGCCACAAAACTACGAGACCTTGGGCGTGCCTTGTTAGCAGTGGAAGGAAGAAGGCTGAGGGTAGTGTGGGGTGCCAGGATGGCAGAATGCAGGGCAGTCCAAAGGGCAGGGATGGGGGAGAGATAGGGAAAAGTTGAAACATTGTAAAATTGAACTTTACAAGGGCATTTTTCATCTCTTCCTCTGGATCCGGCATTCTGAAATAGCATTGTCCATTAAAGATCTGATTTTGCAGCTTCGTTCCTCTAACTCATTCTCCTTCATAGAAAGATCAGGCCCATTTATTTGCCCTATCAAAGTTCCAGGTATTGAGATGAGAATGGATCCATTCAACAGGCATCAAAGGATGTTAACTTTCTTAGTTTAACAAAGCTGAAAAGAGAAGGTGAGGGCTGGTAAAAACTTCCTAGATTTTTAAAAATTAATCATTGAGACAAAATATTGAATATACAACCTTAGCAGTTTATGGCTAATGTAAAGTTGCTGAGAAATGCAACAAGGTAGTTTCCCTTCACACTTTGTCCTTACTGTTGACAGGAATTCAGTGTGGAAGTGGAGAAGTCCTTTTTCTATACTCTGTACCATTCCCTTCACCACTACAAATACCATACCTTTCTGCGTTGCAAAGATGAGGTAAGAAAAGCCCTATTTGGGTTTGCAAGTTGTTTGTTAGATTTATATCCTGTCTTTTCATTCAGGAGCTCAAGGCAAGCATGCATAGTTCCTCTCATTTTTTTTCCACGACTCTGGGACATAGGTTTTGCTAAGGAAGAGTGCATGGCCAAAAGTACGATTCGGTGATTTTTATCAATGCCAGTGGTGTTCAAGTGGTACTCTAGATGTTTTGTGATTGCACCCAGGATGCCTATTACTATTGGGAGTATTTTTGCTCTCTTTTGCCCCAGTTGTTCTACTTTTGTTTGAAGGTTTTCGTGTTTTATTATTTTCTCCAGTTTTTTTCTCTCTTCTATTCTGCTGTCTCCAGAACTACAATATCCACTATCTAGACTATTTTGTCTTTCTTATCAATGGGTGTTAAGTCTGGGCTATTAGTAGCTGGTGCTTATCTGTGCGGATTTCTGATGTCCCAGAACACTTTTAGTATCTTCATTTTATTATTAAAGAAATTTGACATTTTAACCCAATTGTTGCAACCTTCTCAAGGGCTTAGGGTAGGTCTGGGGCACGTGTTGTTTAATTTGTTAAAGTTATCATGACACAAACTAAACTGTTCCAAGTAAAGCCGCCCTTTGCAATTGTTTGATGTTGATTTTATTAAGGCTAATGGTGGTCAGAGTCACCTAATTTTAACTGACTCTCAGTGGCTCACAACAATAAAATAAAATAGAAAAAAAGACTGAAAAAAATACAAAAATAAATTAAAAATAATCACAATATGGATGTTCTTAAATGAAGACCTCTTCCTCTACATCTCCATCAAAATCATTTCTTTTTTAAGAAAATCCATATTGTGGTTATTTATTTATTTCTTTTAGCTATTTTCGTACTTCATGACTCATTTTTTTTAACCTTTTCATTTCTCTTTTCTAGACAACGGCAATTGAGGGTCAAGACGAAGATTTGGGCCAGGAGGAGGTGGTGCAGCAGTGCATGCGCAACCAGCCATGGTTGGAGAAACTCTTTGACTCCTTCAGTGAGTTGCTGACTCAGGCGCAAAGCAAATGTGCGTGACACCGTCATCAGAGCTACGCCCCTGGAGGGGCCGCCTAACGCCTGTCCCTCTGCAGAGCCAGAGCAGGAAGTGGGGAGAGGAAAGTCGAGGGGTACCATTACAGGCAACGAGTTCAGACTCAGCTCTCACCACCACCACCACTCCCCCTTCTCCTTGGGGGTTTCTTTCTTCCTTAATCAGGACACAGGACAGGCCTCTGCTATGGTGGTGGAAGGTGGAGGTTTGCTATGGCAGACAGGACACGTTGAAGAGGGTTCTCATCAAATAATTGGATGGTTGGAACACCCTTTTCCCTTTTGCCCTGGCTGTACAGAGAAATATTATTTATATATATAAATGTATAAATATCTAATTGAACAGCCTTGCTCCCTGCTCAGGAGGGGATTGAGAATAGGGGAACTCTTAAGGAAAGTCATAGGAATGGTAGTGTGGTGTGATTTAGAGTCGAAAGGCTTCTTGGTTTCTCACCGTGGAGTGAGTTGACAGTAGTAAGATTGGTGAAAAGAGAAGGACCAGGTTCTCCTGGAGTTCTACCCTCCATCTCTTCCATCAAGAACTTTACTTCTCCTTAGGGAGAGTTGAGAATTGAGCGTGGGGAGGTGGTGCATTGGCCACCCTTTATACAGTGTCTAGCTTCTTTTATCCATAGTCTAATCAGGAAGTATGACCCCTATTCTCCAACAACTCTAATTCCATCTCTGCCAAATAACGGTTGTTTGGAGGGAAGGGAAGCCATCCATCCGTACACTAATAGCGATCACTTCTATTTTTGCTTCTAATAGGAATATTTATTGCCAAGCTCCTTGTTCCCAATTATAATTGGTAGCACCAATTTTCTCTCTTTCTGGAGAAACCTCCCTTTCCCTCCCTTTGTGTTTTCATGGGGCAATTGCTGCTGGAAGACTCACTTTTTTGCCATTGAATTGGGAATTCTAGCTCATTTGGGTATGTGGAACTTTCCCTACACTTTCTGAATAGAGAGCAGTATACGGGCAGGGGAGAGCCTTGCGACATCCACAGCAACCTGCCTAGACTGTAGCAAAACTTACGAAATTCCCCTCCTCTCCCCCAGATTTCACAATAAGCCCCCCTTGAATCATGGGAGGAATTGTACAAAGGACTTTAGATAAGTCCCTTCCCCAGTGGTAGATCTGCACTTCTTTGAGGGAGGGATAATTTTATTCCCCCATTTTCCCCATATTACAGTGTCTGAGAAGGCAGGATTCTCCTCCCTCCTCCCTGCACCTGTATATACTGTATAGGATAAAAAAAAAAGTCTATGTATCATATTGTATTTGACTAACTTGAACTTAATGATGCGCAGGAGTCTCTCTCTCTCTCTCTCTCTCTCTCTCTCTCTCTCTCTCTCTCTCTCTCTCTCTCTCTCTCTCCTTCTCCCTCTCCCTCTCCCTCTCTCTCTCTTCACCTGTAGCTGTGATGTTCTTGGTTTCGACTGAAACTTTCATTAGGAGGTTGTTAATTTTTTTATCATTGTTGTTACTAAGGGGGGGAAAGAAATTTTATGTCCCCCCACCCCAATCTGCCTCCAAAACAAAACTCCCTCTCCAACCCTAAACTGAAATGATAAAATAAACTCTAATGAGTCAGAGGATGAAGATCTTGTCTTAATTGCCCTTTCTTCAATTCCCAAGGGGGCTCTCCATCCCTCAACCAGCTATCCATTATCTTATGTGTGTCTGTTCCCCCCTCCCATGGCAAGTAATCTTTCCCATTACAGATCCTCCTTGACTTAACGACCACAGCTGAGCCCAGAATTTCTGTTGCTAAGCAAGGCAGTCATTAAGTGAGTTGTGCCCTATGTTGTGATCTTTTTTGCCACAATTGTTAAGTGAATCATTGCAGAGTTAAGTGAATCATGTGGTCGTTAAGTAAATCTGACTTCGCCCTTTGATTTGCTTGTTGGAAGCCAGCTGGAAAGGTTACAGATGGTGATCGCATGCCCCCCTGGGACAGTGCAATTGTCAAAAATGCATGCCATTTGCCAAGCACCTGAATTTTGATCACGTGACCATGGAGATCCTACAACAGTCATAAGTGTGAAAAACAGTAACGAGTCATTTTTTTCAGTGCCGTTGTAACTTTGAACGGCCAGTAAATGAATCATAAATCAAGGACTACCAGTACATCAAACACACACTTTGGCCAACCATTAGCATTCCTCACCCTAGATCTTCCTCTAACCTCCCAAAGCAATCCCTTACTTGAATGTAGATCTTCCTATGTCAGATTCCCGTCTTCTTGCTAAAGTCTACCTCATTCTTCCTCCATTGCTATTTCTCCCTCTTTCATACCTAGTCACTTGTTTGAGGTGGGCGGCTGTATAAATTGAATGAATGAATGAATTTGACTTCCCTTCCCCCATCAAATCACCCTTTATTCCCAGCCCATCTCTAAAGATGTGTTCCTCCTTCATCACTAAACATTCCTCCATTTGAATTGTCCTGTTCTTAGAAGAACTTTGATCTTTCCAAAACTTGTGGGTTTTTTTTTTTCTGCCAACCCAAATCAACAGGTGTTACGGGAATTGCTCCACTATTATTTTTTTTTCCAATTTGGGTATCAAGGGGGGAGATGTGAAAAGGTACTTCAAGGATAGTGGATAAATAAATTCCGCCTCAGAATTGGTGTTCTCATCATAAAGACCTACTTCAAACAAATCTCTCCCTGAATCAGCAAACACAGAAATGTATTAAGACTTGTTTGGTTGCTTAGGTCAGTGTCCCCAATGTATGTACTCAGTTACTCTTGGGTCTCATTTTGTCTCTTTCTCCCCTCCTTATTTATTGTGGATGAAAAGGCAAAGTTGGCAAGTGTGTATGTACAGTAAGTATGCATGGCTGAGGGGAGAGATGGAATCTGGTAAATGGGCCCTAAGCAAAGGTTTTAAAGGGGAGAGTGGCCTGGTTTGAGTATTTTGATTTTTTTAAAAATCATCTTTCCCTGATAAACTGAGTTATTGGTAGCTGTTGGCCTTAGAAGTGATGGATTGTGACAGGTAGCCGAGTGTGGAAACGGGATTAGCTAAACATGGGTTTGGGGAAATGAGAGAATAAAGTTGGGGGAATCTTTCATATTACAGGGTTAATTTTAGACGGACGTAGAGCCTTGGCACTTCTTGGGACAATACGCCTGCACCATCAATTCCATGCAAAACCTTGCTAAACCATCACACCCAGTTGGAGGGACAGAGTAGCCAAGCTAGAGCTCTCAGAATTGGACCGGTCCAGCTCGTGAGTTGATCAAGGACAAGTGCAACACACACACACACACACACATGTACAGCTCAGTTTCCTGTGACAAAAGAGACTTTCCTCCTCCGCCACCTACCCTTATATTTGGATCTTGAAAGGCCCCCTTTTTTACGACGTGTATTTCTGTGTATCTTGTTCGCGCCTCAAGGGTATTGTTCTGAGATATGGGATTTGTGTTCTGTATTATTGGATGTTCCTATATATTTTTATTGTTTATTATTAGTGTCTGAGACGTTTTTTTCTCTCAATATGTAAAACTCACATTGTATACTGTGTACACAACAAAATGACAAAAAAACACTTTTCTTTGCAAAAATCAATTGCCTGAAGCAGAGTTTTGTTCATTTGGTTGAGACTTGGGTGGCCATGGGAAAAAGGAGGGCAGTAGTGTTCTAAAATAATGATGGGGGAAACCTGCCTAAGTCTGTTTTTTTTTCCCATTGAAGCATGAAACTACTGGCTCTTAGTCTCAACATCTGGATGGTTTCATCCATAATCTGAAGTTTACATAATCCCTTGCTTAATGTTGTCCTTATGTGCAATCCTTAAAGGGTATTAGAAACATATACCTGATTCTACTCTTTATTTACTGGACTTTCCTGTCAGATGGAAGGTTATCCATACCATCATATCAAGAGCTGCACCTGCCATGCAGAATAGCAGTGCCATTTTAGTTACACAATCTAGAAAACCCCTATGTAGCTCAGAGACAATCTTTCCAATAGTGTTAACAAAACATCATAAACTTTCTTTGGTCATCTTCTATGTATTTTCTATTGGTGCTATTCTGTGTATTTTCTGAGGGTCAATTTCAAAGGCACCTCTCATTGGTCAGAATCTGTTAGAAAATTCTATTGCCAGTGGTAGCTTCATGGATACTTTGTATAAATCTAGTTCTCGATTTATAACTGGTTGTATAATGACCATTGAAGTTACAAGAGTTCTTCCCCAAAAAGTACTTCTGCCCTTTTCTCAAAATTGTGATGGCCACAACTCTGCCCCTCAGTATGGTCACTTGAACATATTTTATCTATTTGGCAACCAGTTCACCTTTACAGCCTTTTGTAGCATCCTGCAGTCACATGACCACAATTTATGATATTTTTGGTTGGTTTCCGGCATTTCCAATTTCACATAAAAATCACCGGGTGGGGGGGGGAGATTCACTTAAAAATTGGGGTATGACTGCAGCAAAAAATCATTGAAAAATTCGGTCCAGTTAAATGATACCTTAACGACTGCTACAATTTACTGTTTTTTTCTCAATATGTAAAACTCACATTGTATACACAAATTAAATCAAAATGACCTTATGTAACTTCGACACAGCTCCACTACTAAGATGCCAATTGATCATTGCTCAAGAAAATCAAGATTTGTAAAGATTGTGCAGAAGTTAGAAACTTGTTCCGGATTGCAGAAAGCATTTTTTTTAATCTGGGAGAAATTACCGCTTTATGATTTTATCTCCCGGGCTATCATAAATCACTAAACGCTAATACTGAACTTCTGGACTGATTAGTAAAGAACACATTTAATTCTCCATGTTAATTCATACTGGGTCATTACAAATACTTTTTAATATACTATAAACTTCACATTTCCAAAATTTTCCCCCACCCAAGCTTTCTGTATATAAAAGTGCATACTGTGTTTCATTTCATGCAGACATGTTAAATGTCTTACAGGCAATTCAATTATAAAATATATAGCATTCTCCATATAATTAAACATACACATACATGTAGTATAACAGAAGTATGCATTTTTTTTAAAGTACCCCGCCCCATTTTTTTAAGATGGGGAAACTTGTTCTACCGAAGTGTTTGTCAAAGTATCATATAAAAGCTGATGGATATGAGAAATGGCAACCCTTTATTGGCCATAAGCCTCATCTGGGAACACAAAGGGAACAGGCCATAAGCCTCCCTCACAAAGGGAACAGGCCCAGAAATTTCTCAAGGTCCCCAATCCCACACCTCTTCTTCAGAAAGATTCCTACTTGTTGGACAAGTTAGTGCTTTGTAGAGTTAACACTACAAGATTGACCAAGTTCATATAGCATGTACTTTTTTCACACAATAAGCTGTGATCAAGCAAATAAAACTATTGTGGCTTAGTATATCAGCTTCCTTAGCCTAGTGTGTTGCGCTTTTGTATGTGCTTATGTACCACCACAGTAAAATTACACACTGATAATGAGAATGTTTCCCGTTTATTAAAATTATGGTTAAATCATACATTCACAAGCTATGGCCATTTTATCATTTAATAAGTTTTTATTTCATTGTTGTGTCATGCCTAAGTGCACACATATGTATGCATGCTCCTTTTGGCCTTAGAATAACACTTTGTACCAGAAGTTCCCAAACTTTCTTGGTCCAGTGCCATTCCAGAATCATTGCCTTAATAGAAACAGCACATTTACAAGGATACTATGGGATATTTTAAATTACACTGAGGGAGTCCGTTAAATGTCACTGCTTCCTTTAGAAATTTAAAATATCCATAGTGCCTTGTGAGTTCGTTTTGGCACTATAGCACATTTTTGTAACTGTAGCCTTTTAAATTAATAAAGAGGCTCTAGTCTATGAGGGCATATCAGTTTAATTAAGTAATTAAGGGGGAAACCCCAGGCTTTACTATATAATCTTTGCTCAAGAGACTCTTTGGTGTTTATAGCTGGAATGCCATGCTCTGCAACATGGTAGAAGAATATTTTCTATATCTCGAATATTGTCCAAAGCCTAACATTTTTCCCATATCTCTTTACTGGTAGAATAAGGGTGACTGGGAGCTAGCAAGTGACCCAGCAAGCTTCTATAACCATGACCAAAGAGATCCAGATTGAACATGTTAACCACTATCCCACCCAAATACCATCTGAGAATTGTAATCTTAACATATCTGAGGTCTGTGGAAGGTGATGGATGAAGGAAGAATTAGACAATTGAAATGATAAGACGGAAGTGTTGGAACGGCATGCAAGAGAACAAGGAGTCCATTGGCAAAACCCATCCAATTAAACATGCAGCTGCAATATTGATACTTCAATAATGATGGTATAACTTCAATATGATAGTTATCTCTAAAGATGTTGGGAACCCCTACTAAGAAGAAAAATTACTAACACAAGGAGTTGCTATTTAAAAAAGAAAGTTCTTGACATCACTTTCCCTTACAAGCACATTACTGAAGTGGGGAAGAAAGGATGAATTTAACAAAAGCTGGCCCTGTCTTTAACAGAGTAATTTTTGAACTGAGCAATTTACAAAACAGAAACTTGATTCTAGCATATATTTAAGGTTTTGAATCTTCACCATCTTAAAACTTAAGCTAGGGTAGTAGAATGTTGAGAACCTGCTATAGTAAATGGTTCTGCAGGAAGCATCACCATTTATTGGCTTGATGGCAGTAGTCAGTTCTCGTTTAGGCTGCAGTTAATGACTGCTCACAAATTTGACAGTAATAATCAGTAGTAAAAAATCATTTTCTGACCCACGTGCACACACATGATCAAATTTATGCACTGACAATGATGCACACTGGAGAGTAATGCTGGCAGTGCTGTACAAGAGAACTTTTTTTTTCTGAATGAGATAGAATGGGTGATCTTTGCAGCATTTCTCTATGTCCTGTGGTTCACTTAGTTATCATTTTGCTCAGCGACCATTTTTCTGCAACAAGCTGGTTACTAAACAATGCTGTATTTTGCAATTGGCCATACCTATCACAGTAACTGCTTTGTGACCATGTGACTCTCACAATATGGCAACCATATTGTGAGAGCCATCGCAATCTTCTGATAAAAAATCAAAGAGTTGGCTAGCTTCCCCCTTTCCCTCAGATTTTGCAAAACTCCTTCTTGTAAAGCATTGTTTTTCAAACTTGGCAACTCGAAGACTTCAGCTGCTGGCTGGGGACTTCTTCTGGGAATAGACATGCACACATTCTGAAAATTGAAGTCTACACACCTTAAAGTTGTTAAGTTTGAAAAACGCTGCTATAAAGTGTGCTGCTTTTTTAGTCCAGCTTCAGGAACAAAAAAAGTCAATACTGGCAACTTGCAAGACAATTGTGTCTGCAGCTGCTTCCCTTGCAGTTTGGCCAAAGTGTGGCTTAAGTCTGTAAGCTATGGTTTTAAAAAAAGGAACAGAAAAATTATAGTACCTTTTAAAATGCATTTGTACCATGTCTTTCAATATGTAGATATCAGTGTATGTGCAAAAGCTTGCCCTTAGCTGCAGTGAAATAAATGATCCTTTGCAGTTGATTCCTATTCTTTAATTCATTTTATCAGTGGGCTGCCACTGAAATTTACAACCCTGTACCCCTTTTATCTAACCGAATAGATTTTCTGCCCCTTGGCAAAAAGGGGCACCTTTAAAGCGATTTCCATGAAAGAACAAAGGAGGGCAAAATAGCATACAAAACTGAATGCATAACCCATAGATTCAGGATATGTTGGAAGAGAAGAACATGTCTATTCCCTGCTTTGTTCTCAGTTTACAGACTCCTATGCAACAAGAGAAAAATGGTAATACATTTGTGCAAGTCAAAAATACACAGTGCCAGCCCTAATTGTAGTAGGAGAGATGGAACGAGGAAAATCCTGCTCTATCTTCTTGGTTGGAAGGAATCTGAGCCTCTCCTCTTCCAGGCTGTGTGGCTTGATGTAGGATGGCAGTTTACAGAATGGAACAAGGGCAGCTTTTGCGATCCTTCTTTTTGGGGTGAAAGGCTGGGGCAGGGGGAGATTCCAACTCATGAAACCTCCTGCCATAAAAAAAAAAAAAAGAAAATTGGAGTGAGCAAAGGAAGCAAAGCGTTAAATAGTGCATGCTGCATCATATTACTTTGTGGAAAAGTTCTTACATAAGATAAGCACCACTTGAAAAAAAAAAGTATATCCCTGGAGGGGGGCAATTGCTGTATACTACCCAGGAGGTTGTATAGTCGGAAACAGTATACTAATGCTTTGGGCATCTAACAGATGATGACTGTTCCTTTGGACTATACTGTGAGGTTCCAGGAAAGTGCTGGCTGGAGTACAACCAAAATCACTTTCATCCACTCACTACTCTGGATGGCCCTTTTTTGCAGACCACACAAAAAATTCAAATCTTCAGCTTGTGATTCCAGAAATGGTAGCCAGTACTCCTCAATGATTCTTGCTGAATGATACAGTTCTAAATACAGGTAGTCCTTGATTTATGACTGTAATTCAGCCCTTAATTACGGTCATTAGTTATGCTGGTCATCAAACAGGTCATCGCATGACCAACTCAATTTTATGACCTTTTTTACATTAATTGTTAAGCAAATCACCATGGTTGTTAAATAAATTAACTGAATAGCCATGGTTGCTGAGTGAATTCATAGTCCACTGTGAGCATTTTTTGCTGGGAACTGAAAGTAAATGATGGTTGTTGACAAAAAAATTGAACTTACAGTCACATGACCATGGGACACTGCAAATGGCCATAAATGCATGCCAATTGCCAAACTCTTAAAATGCAATCACATGACTCCAGGTGAAGGGGGCTTCAAAGCTGAGTATAAGTACCTTTTCATTTTGGTCTGCTGTGACACTGAACAACTACTAAGTGACCAGTCATAAATCAAGGACTAGCTGTAGAAAGCACATGCTAACAGATTTCATAGCAGAAAACTCAATTGTCCACCCTCATCAATGCAATTCTTAGTGTTTTGACCTTTAAACTCCATATTCCTCCTTCTTCGGAATGTTTACTGAGTAGCCATATGCGCTTCCCAGGCCCAAATTGGGATTTTGGCAGCTGAAATGTAGCCACAGTCTGAAATATCAGGCAGAAAGCTGCATCACAAAAGTAAGTTGATGGATCACTATCTGAATCTATAAAAATATATAGAATAGCTAATATTGGAAAATGTACGTGCATCAGGTCAATTAACAGCGAGAGTAATTTCATGTGGTCTTCAATCTGACATTTTAAAAGCCCTTATAAGCAAACATCAAGCAAACAAACAGGTTTCTGTTCCAATCAATCTCTACAGGAAGAATCAGAGAAAAGAATATTAGAAAGAGAGATAAAGAGAAATATTCTTTTTGTCCATTAACCCCAGTCTAAGGAATCCCATTTCCCAAAGAGTGTATGCTTCATCTCAGCTCCCCCAGCTTTGAGGAGAAGATTGAAAACCCATCTATTTCACCAGTTTCTAACTAATAAACTGGTTTTATCTTACCAGTATCATTTGTAATTTTGATTTGATTTTAGTTGTGCTGATTTTTTTTAATTACTGTCAACTACTTTGAAAATAGTGTGAGCAGAAAGACAAATTTTAAACTATTCAGAAAGAAAGGAAGAAAGAAAGAAAGAAAGAAAGAAAGAAAGAAAGAAAGAAAGAAAGAAAGAAAGAAAGAAAGAAAGAAAGAAAGAAAGAAAGAAGCAAATATTTAATTAGAAAAAGCCTTTCTGGGGGATGCTGTCCTAGAAGAGATTTTTCCCCCAGTCTGGGGGAGTTTCAGTTCTTTCACAGCATTGGCTTCAACCACAACTGCCTTCCTCTTACCTGATGGCACGGACCAACTCATAAAAAGACTCATCCACATTGAATCGGACCTTTGCCGAGGCTTCCATGTAGGGGATTTGGTTCTCCCGAGCAAAGTAAAGGGCCTCCTCTTCAGTTACCTGCCAATAAGGGTATATAAGATCTTAATACAGAAATACATTAAATACAGCAGCTTAAGGAAGAAAAAATAATTACTATTTAACTATAACATGAATATAGTATAGTATTCACAGTCAGAATAGGTGTAACCATCACCAATTGCATAGTTCTAATCCAGGGGTGTCAAATTCAATTTCATTGAAGGCCCCATCAGGGCTGTTGTTGATCTTGGGAGGAACGGGCAGATGTGGCCAACTGGGTGGGTGTGGCCAATGTGGTAGGCGTGGCCAACTTGACGCCATTCCCCAAACTGCTGACATGTTTCCTCTTCACATTAAGTAGACCAGGCCGAAGCCATGCTGGCCTGATCTTTCCTCTTCACATTGGGTAGACCAGGACAGCGCCGGAGGCTGATCACATTGCAGGCCAGATCTGGCCTGCAGGCCTTGAATTTGACACCCCTGTTAGTTCTTTATTTGTTGAGCTAACACAAAATGTAAAGATGAAAAACAAAAGAAGAAAGGGGTATTGGGAGGGATAGAGGAATCTATCATGCCTTTTTATCCCCCTATTTTTGCAAATGCTTCTTTAATCAAGATGATTTTTCTCATTCTCTTGAAATTTTGGGCCTTAACTGAGGAAATTCTGTCTATCCAAAGTCGATAAATATATGACTTGAGAGATGGAAGATTTGATAATGGCAGGAGGCTCCATGATTAGGATGTCAACAAGCTGACTACGTAGGTTCTCTTAGGCAATTTTGGAGCTGTCAGTATAAGCTCCATTCGTCAATTTTTTGCAGGCTTCAGAATCTGGGAGGCTAGTGGACACTATATAGAGTGATATGTTTTTGGGACAAGAGGCATTGACAACATTTCATACTTCTGCTCCTTGGGTTCAGAATCATGAGATGAATTGTGAGAAGGTCCACTACTGCTCTCTTGAAGACCAAAGAGTGTATGTTTGAAACAATATTCACTAAAGTCCAGATCTTCAAGGCTGAGTCAATATTTTGCCAACTTCTGAATCACAGCAATGGTACATTTTCCGTTCCTTGGTTCTGTGTAGGACTTTGTTTCCTTCTTCATCAGCTACTTTAATCTAGTTCCTTCCTTTCTCCTGATATAGGCTTTGATGGTCCTGCTAAATTACACTATCCCATTTGCAACTCAGGGGTTATCCTCAGGGTACCTGTGCCTGGCTCCAGTTTCTGCGTCAGCTGTGACCCTTCCTAGATCAGGACTCCCTTCTTAGTCAATCTCTATTCAACTCTCAACTGAACTACTGCAAAATGCTCTACAATGGAGCTACCCTTGGAATCCATTTGGAAGTTCAAGCTTTTTCAAGTGTGGCAGCAAGAGACATCTTTGTGGGCCCTAGAATGTCCCATATTAAGTCCTGCTGGAAGAAGTCCATCCCACTCGTGCAAACAGACAGGGCCTATTGTGAACACCAACTATTGGGATTAAGAAGAAGAACCTTCTCTTCTGTTGTGCTTTCCCTTTGGAACATCTACCCCACAAGGAGAGAGAGCTGCCTCTAACTCCGTATCATTCCATAAGAGCCTGAAGACCTGGGCCTGCTAATTGGCCTGGGTCCCCAATGTGGGAGGTGGCTATTAGATTGATAGCAAGTCCCACTTCCTCCCTTGCTGCCTGCTTCCCCACATGCCAACTTCTATTCTCACATCACTATCTTGTTGTTTTCTTCTTTATTCTATTGTTCCATTACTTTACACCTGTTATGTTTAAACTTCTTTTCATTTCTGTTTTATTGTTTTATGTTGTAAGCTACCTTGAGTAACTTCCCCATGGCAAGACGGGCAGCAAATAAATTTAACAAATAATATTAGGAAGATATGTTGCCTTTTAGAAAAGGTTGGAATCTGAGCTAGTCATATTGTTTGTCATAACAAGAAACACGGGACAGCCTTGAATTTCTTCCCACTAGGCTACTCAAGGGTATGACCCTCACTCCTTCAGCCTGGTGTATCTGATGAGTTTGACCAAATGAGAGATCCATAATGTCTCTCTCCATAACTTTAAATAAAGCTGTGAGGAACTGTCACTTGAGGGAACTCCTCAACTTTTTCTTTCTTTTTTTAGCATATTTATTTTCTTTTGTCAACAAAAATAAAACAGAAAATAGAAAATTGAACATCCAATACTAAGAACGAAAAGGAAAAAAAAACTTGTGTACAAATTTTTTTTTTTAAAAAATAAAAAAATCCCAAATGTCAAATAGATCTAACATTAAACATAACAAATCTACCCTGAATAGATGCTGAAAAATAAAAGAAACCTAGCACGTTCTCCTCCCCTTACAAAACAGCTCTACAAAGAGTTATAAACTTTCCCATGTATATTTTAAATGCTATATTAAATAAATAAATATCTTAGATGTGGAAATCTATCAGTCTAATAATCAAATCAACCCAACATCTAATAATGATATATATGTAAAAGAAAAGAAAAAAACATTGAACAGGTTAGCCCAAACTTTACACTAATCTGGGACTCCTCACTTTTTCTAGGAGTGCCAGGATTTTGGAGATTGGACTGTTGAATTCCTGGCAGGGAAGAGACGCATCTATTGGTAGAGTCAGGGGCAAAATCATGCACAGGGTATTAATATTATCCATTCAACCCAAACAATCCTCTGGCCTGCAGATTAATGAGAATCATAAGACTTGGGTGCCTGCTGTGAACAACTGATAGAACTAATGCCTGAATGGTCTCCTGCAGTGGTGGGATTCAATTTTTTTTACTACCGGTTCTGTGGGCTTGGCTTGGTGGGCGTGGCAGGGGAAGGATACTGCAAAGTCCCATTCCCTCCCCTCCCCAATAACCTGCTTTCCAGCTCTGTTCTCCTGTGCAGGGCAACAAAAGGAGACCCAGCCAATCAGCTGGGACTCAGGAGGCAGAGAATAGATGGGGGCGGGGCCAGTCAGAGGTGGTATTTGTTGGTTCTCCGAACTACTCAAAATTTCAACTATTGGTTCTCCAGAACTGGTTAGAACCTGCTGAATATCACCTCTGGTCTCCTGTCTCTCCTTTGGAAAGAGAATAAGTCTGGTGCCAATATACTTTGGCAGTGCAAGAAGGATGTTCTTCTTTCCATTGATTAGGAAGCCCAGATTCTGATCAAGGTCCTGCCAGCAGTCACTGCTTAGTCAAGGAGAATCAGATAAGAATATGAGTGTATTTGATGCAATATGCAATGGGCTAGGGCAGTCAAAACTATGAAAATGTATGACAGGGAGCCAGTTTGTAAGGCTTTGGCAGCGGCAGGAATCCACAATCGTGTGCAGTTCCTGCTGCCCTTGCCCCTGGAGTGCCCCCAATCCAGCCGGATTTGGGGGCTAATAGTTACCCCGTAGAGGTAACTGAAGACAGGGGAGATCCAGCAGGGGTCCGGGGGATCGCAACCCCCCCTCCTCAGCTGGCTTAACTCCCTTTTCCAAAAGCGGTAGAGTGGCAGTCAGCAATGGCCGCCACAAAGAAGCTTTCATCCAGACAAGAATGTGCAGGGGGAAGCTGAGAAAGTGAAAGTTTTTGGCTGAACCAGGATAACAAGTAACATTTAAATATCCTGGAATTTTAATTTCATTAAAGATACATTGTTCCCAACGAAGATCGAAAAAAGCGGCAGAGGAAAGTTAAAAGGGAAAGTTTGTTTTTTCTTACTCTCTTTCCTTACAGTGATAGTAGATGGAAATCAGAAAAATCCGTTTTGGCACCAGCAGGTAATTAAATTTGAAAATTAAAGCCAAGGGGACATTAAAGATTTCTGAACATTGGAATTAAAAAAAAAATTTTTTTTGCTATAAGTGGGAAGGGAGAGGAAAAGAATTAATATTAAGATTTTGCTGGAGGAGGCTGCTTGGAACTTATAAGATCAGAGTTAAATTGTAACAAGACTTCTAAAAGATATACTTTGGAACTTTGCAATTGAACTGTACCCCAGGAAGAGAAAGTATAAAAAGAAGAAAGTGCTAAATGAAACAGTTTCTGTCTATTTGGATTGCTTGGGACCTTTGGAAATTATTATTTGAAAGACTAAAAACATTTGGGTTGTTTAAAAATTTTTCACAATGGCATTACTTGTTGATGAACTGAAAATGGAATTTAAAAAGCTAAAAGAAGAGGAACAAGAAGGGAAGGGCTCTTCTGGATCTGTTTCTCATTTCTTAGAAATGGCGATTTCTACCTATCAGAAATTACAAGAACAAGAAGGTTGGGATGAAGAAGAAGAAGCCGTCTTTAATGAACAAACAACTTTAGCTGGGGAAGAAAAGGGAAAGAGAGGAAAGAGAATGGAGAATTTAAGACTTAAAAAAACAACCAAAAAAGGGAAAAATAAGATGAAAAATCAATACAATGTCAGAAAGCAAGAGAAAAGAGGAATACAGAAGAGGATGGAGATTAAGAGGGTGGAGATCAAGAGACGGGGGGGGGGGGGAAAAAGGCTAGATTGGAGAAGAAAGGAAGAGAAAAAGGGAAGAGAAGTTACAAAGGTTTGAAACAAGATGTAAAGAAACAGGATTTATTTAGAGATAATGGGTAAAAATATAATTAAAAGAGAGATTCTGCAAAAGTACATAAGACTATTGTTGTATTTGTATTTGAAATAATGTTAGAAAACTGGAACATTATATGATTATAAAATGGGATAAAATATTAAAAGGAATGTGTAAAATGCTTAAGATTTAATGATAGAGTTTAATTTGCCATGGATTATTGCTTTAATTATATTATAAACTTATTATTTTCCTATTTTAAAATATAGTATGTAGCTTTAGAATGTACTAAGCAGAATCAGAATGAAAATTATATATTATTTTAAGTGTTAAATTTAGGGGAAATATAAAGGCGTCATACTTCAATCAGTGATTACAGGAGAAATTTTGTGTTAATGAGAAAAGATAATAGATAATTGAAATAGAACAGACAAAAGATACAGGTATAATGATCTAAATTGAGATGAAATAAATAAAATAGAATTAAGAGAGTGAAAAGAGGGGAGAAGCTATATAGAAAATGTAGAATGGTGAATAAGATATGAAATGTTATATAAAGTGAGCATGAATTTGATTTATGTCTGTACAAAAAGATGTAACCCAGGACTAAGCCGCTTTCCAAAAAGAAGTTTTATGTTTTCATGTTTTGTGTTTTGTTTGTGTATGTTTGTTTATTGAAAATTAATAAAAAAAAATATTAAAAAAAGAAAAAAGAAAATGTATGACAGGCTCAGTGGCTTCAATTGATACCAGGTGCCATGGTATTTGCATCTCAGGAACTTCTTTATCGGGAGGATAAATTGAAATGTGTAGGTAAATTTATTATATGTCCATGATCAACTGCATAATTAAGCCTGTGTTAGAGTATATTCATTAACTGGCAGAGACATGGTTAACAAAATAAGCATGGCAAAAGACCAGCCAATGGGAGCTGACAGCCTAGGTGTGGTTTGGCTCTGTGTGATTTGCTGAGAATTGAAAGGGAAACTAACTTGTTTGCTGAAACTTGAGTTCTGCTCTGAGCTGCTGTTTGTGCTTTTACTTATGTTATGTTGAAAGAATTTACAAATGGTATTGTAAACTTTACTCATGTTAATATGTTTATAAAGAAGTTAATGATTCTTCTAAATCAGTCTGTGTTTCTTGGAAGTGAATTTATGCTGCAAACTCTAACAGCCTGCAACTATCTAAGGCAGGAGTGTCAAACTCAATTTTATTGAGGGCCACATCAGGGTTGTGGTGGACCTGGGAGGGCTGGGCGGGGTGTGCCTGTGGCTGTGGTGGGAGTGGCCAGTTTAATGTCACTCATGTCGGGGAACACCTGTGGTGGCCTGAACGGAGTTGTAGAAGAGGGAAACTAACCTACCTTCCTTCCTTCCTTCCTTCCTTCCTTCCTTCCTTCCTTCGCCCTTTTCTTCATTTTCCTTCCCTCTTCCCTCTCCTTTCTTTCTTCTTCCTTCCCCTCTTTCCTTCTTTTTTCTTCCTTGCTCTCTTCCCCTCTTTCCTTCTTTTTCTTTGTCTTTCCTCATTCCCCTTCTCCTTTTCTGTCCCTTCTTGGATGCTCAAATGCAAAAGGGGAAACATTTTTTGATGCCTCCTTGCCTTCTGACAAAATGCCACTTTTGCTAGTAATTTGTGGCCACTTATAAGACTGAAAACAAACCAGGCAGTTTATCCCCTGCTTGCATTTAGTGGGGGCGTCCACAGACAACAGCACAGCAAAACTGTCAAAATGGTGACTACGCTAGTTGATCAGAGCATCTCTGCTTTTTATGTACAAACAGCTTTAGCGTTTAGGAAGAGAGCTAAGTTAGTTGCTTTTCCATTAATACAGGCTCTTCTATTAAAAGGACTCTCCTCCTTCATAGTCTAATTCAGAGATCCCCAACCTTTTTGGCACCAGGGACTGGTTTCATGGAAGACAATTTTTCTATGGACCTGTGTGTGTGAGAGAGAGAGAGAGAGAGAAAGAGAGAGAGAGAGAGAGAGACTGCGACTGAAACAAGTGTACAGTTTTGAAAGAGGCACAGACAGAAGTGGTAAATTAAATAGTGGGTGAGCCATGCACAGAGTAAAATAAGTGTGGGATTGTTACTTAAGGCCTGCCACCAGATGATTTTGCTCCAGTCCAGAGAAAAATCAAAATAAATACACCGGGAAGATTTCACTAGAAAGGACTTTCTTTTGCTCCAGGGGAAAATCAGAATAAAGACATGGAAAAGTCTATAAAAGGAAGAGGCTTTTTTGTTCTGCTCCGGAAGAAAATTAGAAGACATAGAGAAATCTGCAGTGGAAGAGGCTCTTTGTTTCTGCTTCAGAAGAAACCCCAAATCAAAGACCTGGCAAAGCAGAAAGAGGGTGAATGACCACCACCTGCACTTTTAATGGTTCAGCACAGTGTTTCCTTCCAGATTAGACCTGTGAGCTTCTGATTCTAAGAAAGTGGGAAGGAAGATAGGGAAGAAGATTCAATTCTAAGCCTTCCAGCAAAACAAATAGAAGCCCAGCAATCTTGGAAAAGGTGCAGATGAGAGGAATTCCCTTGGAGACTCAGTGCTTATTTAAGAGAGGAAATAGCAACAGCAATAGCACTTAAGACTTATATACCGCTTTATAGTGCTTTACAGCCCTCTCTAAGTGGTTTACAGAGTCAGCATATTTCCCCCAACAAACTGGGTCCTCATTTTATCCATCTTGGAAGGATGGAAGGCTGAGTCAACCTTGAGCCTGATGAGATTCGATCTGCCAAATTTCTAGGCAGCCAGCAGTCAGCAGAAGTAGCCTGCAGTACTGCACTCTAACCACTGCGCCACTTTGGCTCATATCACCATAGAAAAGTAGCTTTTTCCCTCCCTCCTCCCCCATTCCAAGCTGGGTTGGAGCAGGCTTGGTTTGGCTTGCAAACTTGGAGAGCTGCACAAAGAAAGGAACTTGAGCCTTGTTGGGGTGCCAGGAGAGGGAGAGGAAGAAAATGAGGGAAAAGAGGAGGAAGAAGAGACAGCAGGAGGAAGTGCTGAGAAAACAATTTAAAAAACCAAGAGAGAACAAACCAACTCGGCATAGCATAATGCTTCTTTGCAAACAAACCTGAAGCATGCAGTTGCCTCAGCTTGCAAAGGTTTGGAGCAAGCAGTGAAAGGCCTAAGCACACACACTCATATACACACATCAAACCAAACCACCAAAAAACAGGCAGGATGTTGCCAAAACACATGAGGCATTCTCAACCATGAAAACAAAAGTAAACAACTCTAGTTGAAATGCAACAGAGCCCACAGTCTGGGAAAATGTGCAGAGAGAGGGATTCCCTTGGAGGCACAGCGATTAAGGTGCATCCAAGAAAAAGATGTATAAACACACACACACACATACCTTCGGAGGGTTCCCCTCCAATGAAAGTTGGGGAAAGCTCCCCCACTCCAGTTTCAAGTTGGGTTGCTGCATGCTTGTCTTGCAAACTTGGAAAGGTGCGCGAAGAGAACGTCAGCCCAGTTGGGGTGCCAGGAGAGGGACAGGAGGAAAGTGGGGAAGAAGAGGAGGAAGAAGAGTTAGCAGGAGGAAGAGAAAGCAGGAGGAAAAGGAAGCAGGAACAGGAAGAGGAGGCAGAAGCAAACATAGCAGGAGGAGCAGGAGGAAGGACATGCAACTCAGGTGTTGCAAGCCAGTTGCAAGCACAGCTGCTAGAATACCTTTGCACTGGGCAAGAGGGCTTCACATGTACTGACCTTACTGCTTGAGGGCATGAACAAAGCCTCCAGCTTGTACCTACGTCCAGCCTGCCAGAGCTTGATGTGTCACGGGAGGAATGAGACCCCATGGTCCCTGCCTGTGTGCAAGTAGGATATTTGCATGCAAATGGGGAGCTACCTTTGAGGGCAATCCCACTGCTGCACTTCAGCTTTCTTCAGCTTGGATAGAGTGAGCACCCAAGATGCTGGTGGCGGTGGCGGCAGGAAGCCATCTCAGCAGCTATAATCCCCAGCCAGCTAGCCCCGCCTGACATCCTCTCTGCCTGGCCGGCTGACTGGCACAAACCTTCATTGGTCTTCTCCTCCTACTCTCTGCTCAAGCGGTGGCGGGTTCCATGGGACAACAAGTCTCATTCTTCCCCTGGCATGGCAAGCTCTGGTGGGCTAAACGTGGGTGTGAGGGCTTCACTCAGTTGAAGGCTTTGTTCCTGCCCTTAAACAGGAAATACGCGAGTGAGAGCCCCCCCCCCAAGCCACGGAGGCATTGGTTCCTGTGGCTGAGCCTTAGATCCAGCTCCCCATACAGCTGCCCTGGAGCCAGTGAGAGACCGTACTGCTGTATCGGCCCCGGCCCCTAGGCATGCACCTAGGAGGCAGTGAGTGCATGCGCGCTAGCATCCTGGGTGAAAGAGAAGCACTCGGAACTTAGCCTGCAAGGCAAGACGATCCGCAGGGATGGTAGGCCCGGTGCGCATTTACCTCCTGGGCACGAGCAAGAGTGGCACTGGATTTAACATTGGCCACGTTGCAGATTGGTGCCTGGTTGGCTTGGGCTGGGCCGCTGTGGGCCAGTCCTTTGCTATTTCCGAGGCAGCCTCATGGGCGGGATCTAACCTCCTCCGACCCGCGGGCCTTGACATCCCTGATCTAAGGTGTGTTTCTCTTCCCTAAAGTGCAAGATGGTGAGCCCTTCCTTATTACTAAGAATTATAATATGCCTTATGAATTTGGAAATTAATGGCCAGGTGGGATCAACTTGATTGCCTATACTGTATTGTCTATAAACTGATGGATTTACTAGATAGACGAAACACATTAGGCTCCGCTTAAAAATAAGGTCCTAATTGGAGATCAAAATTACAATACTCAGTGAATCCCTCTACTCACCTGTCGATAAAGGTCCAGATCAGTCTTATTGCCAACAAGGACCATAGGGAACTCATCACGGTCTTTCACTCGAAGTATCTGAGTGTGGAATTTGTGGATTTCATTGAAACTATGGCAAATAAATGGGAGTAAAACAAAGAAGGATTTCCCTTAATGTGCTTTTCCTATATATACTAATGAAGAATTCCCTCCTGTTGCTTCTAAAAGAAGAAGAAAAAATCACTACACCAATATTAAGACCACTACAAGTTTTTCTTACATTTCAGGAAACTTTTGGGGGAACATTCTAACATAAAAAGTCTGTTTGAGTTTCCTGGCCATTTTGAAATTCATATATTTCTCGTGTAGTGATTTAGCAACAATGGCTTTCTAAACCTTTTGGTTCTTTTTAACTATGTAAAAAGGCATGAATATATTGAACTCACACAATATCCTAAAGCAAAGAGACCACATGCTTAGCATAATGCACTGGCCAGGCACTTTAAAGCTTATTGGGTCTAGCACTATTTTTTTTTTTTTTTTGGTAATTGCTTTAATAGCAGCTTCAGGAAGTATAAACACGACTAATTGTAATTTAAACTATCAAAGGTATTTTTTCTCCAAATAACCCCAGCGTTGCCAATTTTTAAAGCGCCTAATACAGGAAGGAAAAGCCAGGAAACACTTTTGAAACGTTTACATCTCAGCCTGCCTTTCTTTGGCCCATTAGACTGAACAATCTGCATGCCGTAAACTACAGAAGATCTTTTTGCACTTTTGATAAAAACACTGAGGAAAGATTGGGGGGGAGAAAAACATGACCTCGAATATCTCCAAAGTCTCACCGAACCAATGGCGGCACACAGCCCTAATGAAGAAAAGATTTTTATTCCGTATAAATGTTTCAGCTGCGATCTCACCTGCCCCGGTCATTGACAGCATAAACAAGGAGGAAACCTTCTCCTGTTCGCATGTATTGTTCACGCATAGCCCCAAACTCTTCCTGACCAGCCGTGTCCAGAACTGATCAGTAAAAATTGAGAAGGAAAGAAAACAGATTAGATCCCAATCAATCTGAGTATGAAACATGTAGAAAAAGAGATGAGAGCGTTTAGTGTGGTGGTATGGAACTATGTGCCCTCCAGTTGCCCTGAACTACAACTCCACAAGACTCAGACAAGGCAGCCAAGAGAGTAAATACATTAAAATGTACACAGAACACCAGGTTGCCTGTTCCCATTCCAGATGTTATGGCATGCTTCAGTAAAAAGCTTTCTGACACAACCACTTGCTTTGATAGCATTTCATGAGCCTCCACTTCACAGAAATGTACCAACATTCCTCTAATATTTTTGGAATGTTGGTACATAAAAGTGGACCACGGTGCATTAAAAGAATAACTCTCTGACTTTCCTTACAGCTGCTGACACCTGTAGGGAAAATATTTTGTTGGGCTGGGAGGTACTCAAGTCAAGTTTCAGCAACAGATTCAACTAAAGTTCTAGTAGCTAAAAAGTGCTATATTCCCCCCATTGTCAACATTCAGTTTTTGTTGTAGGGTTTAAACAGGGAAAGCTTTCTTTTAAAAAAGAAAATACAAGGAGGCTACACCCACTATCTTCCACACCCTATCCTCATCACCAATTCAGGTGCAGACCCTCCATGCCACAGCTTTCACATTTATTTTATGGTCTTCTACAAACAATAAGTCCTCCCAATAATATATTCACATAATCTTACATTTAATTGGATGGCAAGTTCAAGAATGATTTGTTGTAAATTTGTAGCAGTAAGAATTCTGCAAACAGGCCTGATTTTAATAAGGCTCAGTTTCACAACATCTGGTTCCTGATACCCATTTGTTTACTTAGGTCTTCTCCAAATTGATATCCCTCAAATGTCTTGGACAAATAACCAATCAATTGCTGGCTGGTAATAGCAGAAATTACAGTCCAACTTTGGGTTACACTGATTTGTGTACTGACCGCTGTAAGTTACAACAGCACTGAAAAAGGTGATTTCTGACCGTTTTTCACACTTACGATGTTGCATAATCCACATGGTTATGTGATCAAAATTCAGACACTTGAAAACTGGTTCATGTTTATGACAGTTGCAGTGTCCCAGGATCATGTAATCTCACCTTTTGTGACCTTCTGGCAAGCAAAATCAATGGGGAGGTTAGATTCACTTAATCCTTTTACTAATTTCACTTAACATTTGTGGAAAGAAAGGTTATAAAATGGGGCAAAATTCAATTAACAAATGCTCACTTGGCAATGTAAATTTTGGGGTTATTATGGTCGTATCTTGAGAACTACTTACAGATACATTCATTTGCACAGAGCATGCAAAAGATCTCTCTAGAATAAGATTCCACTGATACTTACTGTCCAGGCGGGTTGAGATACCATCAATATTGCAGATTTTTGTGTACGAGTCCTCAATTGTGGGGTCATAGTCAGAAACAAAGTAAGACTGCAACAAAGCAGAGAAAGACAGATTTTTCAAGGGCTTTATGGATGACAGAAATAACCAGAAATCCATTTTAAAATTTTGCTCATGAAAAAATTAATATCCCTGGCATAAGCTTTTACTCAACCCTCTGCTGTCAGCTCCCTGCATACTGCTGAGGAATTCCATCTAAAAGTCGCTACTTTTGAAAAGCTCTGTTTTAGATGGAGGGCCAATTTGGTGTAATGGTTAGTGTGCTGGCCTGGAAATCAGGAGCCCCTGAGTTCTAGGCCTCCCTTAAACATGAAAGCCAGCTAGGTGACTTTGGGATAGTTGCTCTCATCCAGCCCGACCCACCTCACAGGGTTGTTGTTGTGGGGAAAAATAGGAGGCAGGATAAAACTATCACCATAACGATGGTAATATCAGACGGCTATCACTGCTTATCATGTGACAGACAAATACTATACCCTCTTTGTGTTCAAAAGGTGATTTTCTTTTCTTAGAGGCATTATGGAAGAAGTTTGCCCTTACCTCCTTCTAGGTCCTAGGATGTTCCATTTCTCAATTCAGTTTATACTCCCAGGGTTTCCTTGTAGTCTCTCACCCAAGTTTCACCAGATCTGATCCCAACTAGCTAGTCAAGTTCATCTAAGTTTTTATTAACTCTTAAATCATAGGTAGGGTAACTAAAAGGTCAGAAAACTATAATGAAAGGAAAATACTGCCTTGGACCATCTTATGTACCTCCAAATAAACTTCCCTTTTGCTTCCCTGTAATACTGAATGCAAGCAACAGAGAGTTGATTCAGACCCCTTTTACATTGCTGTAATTTCATCACTGTGATCTTTCCTTTGCCAAATGCAGCTGCCTGTTGAAGGTGAAAAGAATTAGCAAAATGGAGATGATCTACTGCAACATTCCCAACCTGGATGAGAAATTGCATCACTCTCACAATACACCTCAAAAGATTGGAATTGTAGCTGCAGGCATCTGAAAGGCACCAAGCTAGAGGCAGTCAATTTTTAAAAAGTATATGCTGGTGTCATGTTTTTCTGAGATATTTATTCCTAAATAGGCATAGTTGGTAGCCAACGTTGCTCAAATAAGACAATAAACTTATGCGCATTTAAGTTGGAAAAATTCCAATCATTTCAGCAGAACTTATACACACATTTACAGCAATGGACAAAGTCCTGGGTTAACTTTCATTTTTCCACTCAGCAGGAAAACATACGGCAAAGTTTGTTTAGCTATGAGCTGAGCCCATCCTTCCCAACCCTACCCTTCGGCGCTTTTTCCGAGTTACCTGGATGAACTGAATAGTTAGGGCGCTCTTGCCTACGCCACCTCCACCGACCACTACCAGCTTGTATTTCTCCAGTGGCGCCGCACCTTCGCTGAGATTCATCCTGCTTGGCAAAAGTTGTTCGCTTCCTTATAGGTGAGGGAATCGCACCAAAGCACTCAAAAGCCTCTCCGTTCAGTCGCAGCAGTCATCCTCCGAACCCCTCAAAATATGGCAGAGATAGATCCAGGGTGGGCCCTCTAAGGAGCGAAGCTCGACGATTGCTGGCAGTCCGCTTCCCTATTTGGCCAGCGGGAGCCGCTACGGGGAGGTCCCATGTCCGGAACAAGATCGTCCGGGCCAGTGCTCCTTCCCCGCCCTGAGGTGGACCAGTCGGGAGCGGGCTGGGGGGAGGGCTGAGCTCAGTGCGCACCCCGCGCGCTGCCCAAGATGCTGTGTTTCTGTGATGGGCGCGAAGCTCAGTGGAAGGTATGGAGGAGGCTACGTTGGAGAGGCCTGAGATGATGGAATCAGAATGGACGTAGTTTACACAGTGCAACACTTTCCTCTTGAAGTGGCATTCCGATTCCCAGCAAAACACGAGGCCTGCGTAAGAGCCTCTGAACGAGGGAGCTGCCCTTCTTAAACCAGACCCAGAGGCGCCCACGTGGCGTCTCTACGGCGGTTTTACACGACACATCCGGATAGAACCCTTGTTTCAGTCAGATTACCACAAATTGCTGCGTTCCCATGACAGATTGTGTTACAAATTAACCACGGTGTCTGCGTTCACACAAACACACAAAGGCAAAAAGAAAAAGGGAAAAAAGCAGCTAACCAAGTTGGGTTGAACGCAACTTCTGACTTTCTCGACTACAACACGTTCACTTTCGCTGGCGGAACTTCCCAAGTTCTTCACGGTGAAGTATTTGCGGCCACATATAGCCGCAGAAACAGAGTTCTGACATGCAAAAAAAAAAAAAAAAAAGAAACAGTGAGCCTTTTGGACCGAGGAAGAATTTTCGGGGTAAGATGGGAGGTGAATAAAACTTGGTCCTTTTTAAGTGAATGGAAGGTTCTGAGGCGTGGGACCAAAATCGTTAAGTCGAAACCGGTTTGCAGCCGGGAGTTTAAGAAGAGCGGAGGTTCGGACTCGCTCTGAAAGGTATTCAGAGTGAAAGGGTGAATAATCGGCGAAATATAGGACCCAGCGCTTGACTCGGCCAGGGTGGAGCGGAGTATGAGTTCACCACTACATTCCTTTCATGAATTATGGAGGAAGTTGAGGCACCAGCCCGTGCCTTGGATTGTAAAGGAGCGCCGTGACCTGTACAAAGTTGGGGAATTTAAGATTAACTGTGATTTATTGCACCTGTTTCTGCAATGGTACAAAGGCCCCCACAATAATTAATTAGCAAGTTGCCAAAGCAGGCCGTTTGCTCCCTATGCAGAACCTAAGATCCAAGAGAGGAAAACTCTTATTTAAACTGTAGGAAGCTAGCACCCATCCCTCTCCTAGAAAAATGAAATATCCTAAGAAATATTAAAAAGGCAGAATATTTCTCCTAAAAAGAGTAGAAACTCAGAAGCAGAAACTCAGCCCCACCTTTGTTAATGGGTGTGCTATTAAAGCCTGGGCCAGAATGTTTTACATAACAAAGATCTTCAGGTAGAGCTATAGGAATTGCCTAAAGCCCTTTCATTATCATCATCCAGCAAGGCTCAAGAAAGCCTGGAACTCAGGTGAAGCCATGGGGTCCAGACAACGCCTACAAACAGACAAAGCTAAGACCCCTGCTCCCTGGGAGTTTGACAGCCAATGGGATACACTTCTTGCACAGGAACAGGAAACACTAAGGTGGCGCCCAACAGAGGGTCTCTCAGCATATCAGGGTCTCTCCGCATCTCAGCCCGCCCTTCTCTTTTCCTTCACCTTGAAGCATGTGATCATCTTTTTCACTTTGGAGCTCCAACCCATGTGGTCCTATCCACCATTGAACAATCTTTCCAGACAGCCTCCATGTTGCCAGTGTCTTTTTCCCCACTTGGAACTGAACCCAGAAGGATAATTTTTCGAACAAAACTATTAACAGATTAACAGAGTTGGAAGGCACCTTTTAGGTCATCTAGTCCAGTGGTTGCCAACTAGTGATCTGTGAGAAAATTTTGGTGGTCCACAGAGAAATGTCACCCCAGAGCACCCCCCAAAGCAATTAATCCAGGCTACATGGAAACACGGCTGTGCTGCCCACATGGCCCCCGGGAACAAAAGGCTTGTATTGGAACAACACAAGGTAGTGGGGGAGGGGAAAAGGACAGAGGGGGG
Organism: Pseudonaja textilis; assembly: GCF_049901715.1. NCBI lineage: Eukaryota > Metazoa > Chordata > Lepidosauria > Squamata > Elapidae > Pseudonaja > Pseudonaja textilis. Next base: position 101,787,811 of record NC_142008.1, on the reverse strand, counting down.
ACTTGCCCCACATCCCCCACACGCCTCACTTGCCCACCAGGCTGCTTCTTACTGCTTCTTCTGCTTTTGGCGGCATACAAGGAAAGCAGCAAAAGTCTTTCTGTCCCCCAAACTCTACCAGAAATGAGTCTTTGGGACCCTGCAAGGCATCCTACTCCAAAAGGCTGCACCGGCAAAGACTCATTTCTGGTGAAGTTTGGGGGGAGAGAAAGAAAGATTTCTGCTGCTTTCCTTGCATGAAGCCAAAAGTCTCTCTCTCTCTCTTTTTCTCTCTCTCTCTCCCTAAGAATGGAGCTGGAGACTGTGTTCCCAAATAAGGAATGATCGATTGGTAGGAAAATGGGCTGGGGAATTTTCCCAGGGTCTCTGATCCATGGGATTTAAAATTATGAGTTTGGTGGTACCTGAGGTCCAAAAGGTTGATTTAAAACACCAGGAATCCATGCACTCCTTCTGTCAGAACCAAGGAAATTCCAGTCCTACATGGATTGTGTGACCCCATCCTTTTTTGTGATATTTATTCAGTGTAGCTCTTGGTCCTGTCCAAATAATTAAGCATCAAGTCTTCAATGGGGACAAGTCTTCAATGAGGAACTAAGACTACATTCTTTGGCCACATTTACCAGATTTTCTTATTTATAGGCACAGGATCAGACATGATCCAGATACGAGTAAACAATGAAGAGAGTAATATTAAATGTGCAAATAATGGAAACTTCCAGTCATGTATCTTCCAGTCATCTATCTTATCTTGCTTAATAGCCTTGCACATCTACTTGGAATGTACACTGCAGCATTTTGCAGGAAGATCTTGGGATTAATTTGTAAAACGTGTAGCTTCCTGTTGTTTTTAAATGCAATTCCCAGGAGAGGAATGTTGGTAATGGTGTTTGGTTATGTTTGGTGGGTTATAGGTCATCTTAGCAAGATGTCTTAATAGAATGATACAGATGGTTATCACAGGTGAAGCTAGGGAGAATCATCTGATACTGTACAATTAGCCCAGGGCACCCCCAAGGCTGTGTGCTTTCTTCCCTTCTCTTCTCTTTCTATACATGGTGGCTAACCTTTTTGGGCTCCTGTGACAAAAATTGCAAGTGCACCAGTGCGCCCACACTCACATGCCAGCACCCAGAATGAAATGGGTGCCCCCCCTCCCCATGCCCCCTGCGCATGTGCTCGCAATCCCCCACCCCGACTCCCTTATTTACACTGTGCCTCACAGATTATTTTTCGGATGGTTTGAGGCCTTTTTCAGTTCCCAAAAGCTTGGAAAAAGGCTCTGCAATGTTTCTCAGACTGAATTATAGGCCCATTTTGTCACTTCTGGTATTACAGGAAGTGATGAAACGGGCCTATAATTCAGTCTGAGAAGCCTTGCAGAGGCTTTTTGCAAGCCTGTGGGAGTCTGAAAAAGGCCTCAAACCAACGGAAAAAAAATCAGCTGTGAGGCGTGTACATGCGCAGTAAGATAAGTTTCCCTGCGGCTCGTGTGCCAGCACAAGTGGCATAGGCTTGTGTGCCAGCACACATGCCATAGGTTCTCCATCAGGGCTATAAACCAATGATTGCATTTCCAACGATCCATCCATTAAAATACTGAAGTTTGCAGATGATACAACAGTGATTGGCCTTATTCAAGACAACGATGAATCTGCATACAGACGGGAGGTTGTACAACTTGCCTCATGGTGTAACCAGAACAATCTGGAACACGCTCAAAACCATAGAAATGGTGGTAGACTTTAGGAGAAACCTACCCATACTACCACCTCTTACAATCCTAGACAACACTGTATCAACAGTAGAGACCTTCAAATTTCTAGGTTTTACTATATCACAAGACCTAAAATGGACACCTAACATCAAAAATGTCATCACAAGGAATTTGTCTTGGTGCAAATGCTTTCAGTGTACATAAAAGAAAAGATACATTCATCAAGAATCAAACTACACTTAATGATAGTCATAGGGTACAATAAGCAATCAAATCATACTAGGAAACAGTCAATATAAATCTTAAGGATACAAGTGATAAAGTTACATTCATACAGTCACAAGTGGGAGAGGATGGGTGATAAGGAGTGATGAGAAGATTAATAGTAATAGTAATGCAGACTTTGTGAATAATTGGACAGTGTTGAGGGAATTATTTGTTTAGCAGAGTGATGGCATTCGGGAAAAAACTGTCCTTGTGTCTAGTTGTTCCATTTGGTCATTAAAAGCATTTTTCACTATCCCAGATGTCCAATGGATCATCCAACAATTTCTTTTCTGAATTTCCTAAGCCCACCAGTTGGACCAATAATGTGTGCAATTTTGTTTAGATTGAGTGGGGTGAACACAGATCATGCTGTCTAAAAAAAGGGGAGGTGAATAAAGTGTGATCATTGATTATATTAAACCCATTGTGTTATGTATGGTCGGTGGGTCCCATGAATAGATGAGGCTTGAGTAGTGAACAACAGCTCTTTATTTAATAGATAGATTCTGAGACTGGAAAACCCTAGTGCGCAGCAGCTCTTCTTATAGAGCTGGCCGCGGTTAGGCAGCCAATGACAACTCTTTGAGTTTGCCGCACTTGGTTTCAGCCAATTGCGGCAAACCCTGTATGAGCCAATCAGGAACGTTCAAGCCATCCAATCATGATCCGGCTTTTCTAGACTAATAGGAACGCGGGGTTTCAAGCCTGCTAATATGGAACACCTGGGGGTTTCCCATTCTAGTGGTGGAGCTGCAGGGGGAGTCGAGCAAGTCTCTTGACATCTGCTGCAAGCGGCAACCCAAGTTTCTATTTGTTTGTCCATGCCTGGCCACCAAGCGTAGCTTCTGGCCAGGGCTTTCATTCGCACAATGCCCGGGTGCCCGTCATGCAGCATGTCTAGAACTTTTTTCTGTAATGTTTCTGGTATCCCCAAAGAATGCACCCCCGTTGTGAAAAAAGTTCAGTTTGCCGGTTTTTAAACAGTTTAAAGAGTTCATTTTTTCTCTTTCTGGCCAACACCTCTCCACCCAGCTGAGGACTCGCGCCAAGTGTTTGTCCCTTCTTGTTTCATGGGCAATGTCTTGCGTGGTCAATGGTGGCATGGCTACTGTTTCTATTTCTAAAATTGATAATGTGGGTGCTGGGTTGTCTTGCACGTCTGCTAGGGGGGATCGGCTTAAAGCGTCAGTGTGCGAGATGGTCTTGCCAGGTCGGTGTACTAAATGGTAATTATAAGCGGCAAGAAATTCAGACCATCTCGTCATCCTAGGTGACAGGATGGTTGGAGTGGGTTTGTTCCCAGCCAAAATGCCTAGTAGGGGTTTGTGGTCTGTAATAATTGAAAAAGTCCTACCATAAATGTATTCGTGGAATCTTTTTACTGCGGAGACGATGGCTAGGGCTTCTTTGTCCAGCTGGCTGTAGTTCCTCTCCGGCTTGGACAGGGTTCTTGAGAAGAATGCGATGGGAGCCTCTTTCCCATTTGGCAAGGTGTGGCTTAGGATTGCCCCAACACCAAAGGGTGATGCATCGCATGTGACAGTCAGCGGCAGGGTTTCATTAAATTGAATAAGGACTGCGTCAGAAGTTAAAAGGTTTTTTATTTGTTGGAAGGCATGTTCCTCTCGCCTTCCCCAGGTCCAGGATGCCGCTTTATCCAGGAGCCTATGCAAGGGTTCCGCGACAGTTGCCTTCTGGGGTAGAAAAATATTATAGAAATTAATGAGTCCAAGGAATGCTTGGAGTTCCGTTTTATTTTTCAGTCTGGGGGCTTCCTTGATGGCTTTTAGTTTTTTGTCAGTAGGGTGAATTCCATGTCTGTCTAGGAGGTACCCCAGGAATTCAACCCTTTCAGTACATAGTTGGCACTTCCCTTTTTTTACTTTGAGGCCGGAGTCTTTAAATTTTTGTAAGACTGCTCTTAGCCGTTTCTCCAATTGTTTCTTATTGGGGGCTGCTACTAGCACATTGTCGAAATAGGGTATGACTCCTTTAATTCCCTGCAGCAGACTTTCCATTAGGCTTTGGAAAATCCCAGGTGCAACGCTGACTCCAAATTGGAGTTGGTTGCATTTAAATGCCCCTCGATGTGTCACGATTGTTTGTGCCTCAGCAGTTTCAGCATCGACCGGCAGTTGTTGATAGGCTTGTGCCAGGCCGAGCTTTGCAAAGATTCTGCCACCCCCCAGTGAGTGTAGGAGATGCTGGACTACTGGCACAGGGTAGGCACTCTGCTGCAGGGCATGGTTCAGGGTGGACTTGTAATCTCCACAGATTCTCAGGGAGCCATCTGATTTGATGGGGGTGACAATGGGTGTTTCCCAACGGGCATGGTCGATAGGTTCTAAAACCCCTTGCGCGATGAGCTTATTTAATTGCTTGTCTATCTTAGGTTTGAGTGCAAATGGCACTTGCGCGGCTTGAGGCGGATGGGAGCGATGTCTGGGCTAAGACTGAAGGAGATTGGGGACCCCTTGTACTTGCCTAAAGTGTCATCGAAGACCTCTTGGAAGTCTCGTATGAGCGTCGCCTCCCAATCTTCTTCTGTGTGATTGATGCCTGCCATCTCGATCCCTAGCGGTGTGAACCATTGTAATCCGAGTAGGCTGGGGCGGTCTTTATCTATAGTTGTAGGTGGTAAAATATTGGTGCGGTTTTTGTAGGTGATCTTGAAATGCCCGATGCCAGCCACTGGGATGCGGTTCCCTTGGTAGTCCCTCAGGATCAATTTCTGGTCACTTAGTTCTTGGTGGCGTATGCTGGGTATTAGATGCTTTATGGTGCACCAGGAAACCATGGAGAGATAGGAGCCAGAATCTACCTCCATGGTGCATGGTTGGTTTTCGATACCGACCTCGATGCGTATCTTCCGTGCATCTATTGGTGAAGAATGGGCGATGATAACTGTTTGGTGTGTTTCTTCTCTCTGCGGTGCCTCATTGAATCTTCTGTTTCGTCTGTCCCTGCTCCACTGGCTGTCAGTCTGGCGGTCCCGGTTTTTGGTGGGGTTGCCATCTTGTCTTCTTGGGCTGTTGCCTCGACGCCGGGGGCTGAAGTTTCTTTTATTACGGCATACTTTAGCGATATGCCCCCACTTCTCGCAATGTCGGCAAACAGCGTCCAGGAACTTGCATTCGGAACGCGGGTGATTTCCTCCGTAGCCAGCACACTGGTACCCCGACTTATGACCTCGCCGGTCTCGCCGATCGCGTTCCGACTGAAGTTGGTGAATCTCTTCTTCTTTGCTGTCAGAAGGGGATTCGGCGTCGCCATGGTGGGTGGTGGCTGTGAGTTTTTCTGGTGTGGTAGTTGCCTCGCTGGTCGATTGACAATCGGTTCCGTTTGAACGCTGCATTCAGGCCGCTAATTTGCGGGTAGCTTCGGCTTCGGTTGCTTCAGCTATGGCGTCGGCAAGGGAGATGTCACCCTTGGCCATTAGTCTGCTTTGGAGCGCTGGGTCTTTCAGGCCAAGAATGACCCGGTCTTGCATGGCCTCATCCAGGTTAGCGAATCCGCACAAACCTCCAAGGTCCCTCTGCGGGCTTTGCTAGCGCCTTGGCCATTTTGAAAACGGTGGGTCCGCAATGCGTTAAAAATACCGCCCGTTTCTTGCTGCCGGTGGCATCTTTCAAGTTGTTGGATTCCAAAAACATTTGGAAATGATCAATGTAGGATTCCCAGTCCTCGCTGGCTGGGTTAAATGGTGCGGGCGGCGTAGCGCTGCTGGCCATTTGTGAATATTTATCCTTATGGTTATGCTATGTGTGAAGATTTATCTGTTGCATGTATATAGTCCTCATGCTACTTTACAAAGTATGGTAACACCATCCTTCATTCATTCATTCATTCATTCATTCATTCATTCATTCATGCCGTACACCTGAAGAAACGGCTCTACAAGGCCTTTCTTCAGGACAAGACCAGCGAGAAGCTCTGCGAATACAAGGCGGCCAAAAAGGCAGCCAAGAAAGCAGTAGCGACAGCCAGAAGCTCCCACTACGATGACATCTACGAGAAGCTGAACACGCGAGAAGGCGAGAATGAGATCTACCGCCTAGCCAAAAGCAGACACAGGAAGACCCTGGACATTGACCAGTTTCATGGGATCAACGATGAAAGGGGAAATTTGATCGTCAACCCCAGAGACGCTGCGGAGAGGTGGCGGCAATACTTCGAGAAGATCTCCACCGAGGAGTTCCCACACCCACGAACCCCGCGAGGTGACCCAGTTGAAGGCCCAGTCTCAGGCATTTATGCCAGCGAGGTCGCCGACGCCATCAAGGCCATGAAAAACGGTAAGGCAACAGGACCAGACGACATCCCTGCCGACTTCTGGAAAAAGGCACTACCGGGCTCGGCATTGTGGCTGTGCGAGCTGTTCAACAACATCGTCTCCACGGGAAAAGTGCCACACGACTGGTACCGCAGCACCACTGTTCCGATCTGGAAGGGAAAGGGCAGCCCAGCGGACTGCTCCAACTACAGACCGGTCAGGTTACTGTCACACACTATGAAGATCTTTGAACGCGTCCTTGATAAGCGCATTCGGGACACCGTCGACATCAGCGTCAACCAGGCTGGATTCATCAAGAACTGCGGCACCACCGACGCCATCTTCGGTGTGCGGATGCTGATGGAGGCTCACAGAGAGAAGAAAATCCCGCTCCACACCGCCTTCCTAGACTTGGAAAAGGCCTTCGACCGAGTCCCGCACGATCTCATCTGGTACGCACTGCGAGACCACGGCGTGCCTGAGCTGCTCGTACAATGGGTCCAACTCCTATACAGATGTCACAAAAGCCGTGTAAAAGCGGCAGCTGGGATATCAGAGGAGTTTAATATTACCGTCGGCGTACACCAGGGCTCTGCTCTCTCACCACTGCTGTTCATTCTGGTGATGGACACAATTACACACGACCTGTACACGCCCGCCCCATGGACGCTGCTCTACGCCGATGATGTGTTCCTGGCCAACCTGTGCAAGGCTGAACTAGAGCACCGAGTCCAACAGTGGCACGACCGCCTCGAGCAGTTCGGGCTCCGGCTGAACCTAAAGAAGTCCGAATACCTGACCACTGACAATGAAATGACAGGCTCCATCCACGTGAACGGGCAGGAGCTACCGCGCGCCTCCACCTTCAAGTACCTGGGAACTACTCTTGGGGAAGAAGGCCTACTACAAACTGAGGTGGCAGCCAGGATCAATGCAGCGTGGGGCAAATGGAAGTCCATCACGGGCGTCCTCTGTGACAAGAAGATGCCGATGCGCCTGAAGGCGAAAATCTATAACTCTGTGGTGCGCCCCGTGGCCATATACGGCGCAGAGTGCTGGCCGACGACCAAAGAAGTCGAAAGCAGACTCCAGATAATGGAGATGCGATGCTCCGATGGTCGGTAGGCCTCACCCTACTCGATCGCGTCAGGAACGAAGAAGTGCGTAGACGGTTCAACGTCGTGCCCATCCCCACGGTCATGAGGCAGTCCCGGCTACGATGGTTCGGCCACGTGAGCCGCGCCAAGGAAGAATCCATCATCAAATCTGTAATGAAGGTGACTGTCGGAGGAGCGAGACCGCGTGGTAGACCTAAACAACGCTGGATGGACACGATCAAGGCCGATCTAGAGATCGCGAAGGCAGACCCGACACACGTGGCAGACAGAGAGGTGTGGAAGCAGTACTCAAGGACATTAGCGGACCTCGCCCGAGCGCGAGACAAACGCTGAAGAAAAAGAAGAAGAAGAAGGTAACACCATCCTTCCAAATGCTGCATTTGAGTTATATGATTAATGTTATGTCCCTGGGACTCTCCACAGTCCCCACTCAGGTCCGCTCAAGTTGTGGGGGGCGTTACTGCCTCCCCATTGGCTGACCACCCCAGCAGCCGGCTATATAAGCAGGCTGCGGGGTTCGGTTAGCCGCTGGTTGTTGCGAGCCCGTTCCAGGCTGGCGAGCTCAATCAGCCCTTTATTTCTAATAATAAAGTATTTGTTGCTTGCAATGCCCTGGCTAAGTCTCTCATTCCTCCGAACTTAACACTGGCGACGAGGATGGGATTCTTTCCAGAGGCATAACGCAACCGCTGAGTCACTAGCCGCTGATCCCAGCTAGAGAGAGAAGGCGATCAGCCGGCAACGAAAGCGAACTAGGGAAAGTGAGAAAACGCTGTAGCCGTTTTACTAGCCTGCAGCGAACGCTGAGCCGCAGCCAGAGAGAAAGCGGTCAGCGAACTAATGAAAGTGAGAGAAACGCCTGTAGCCGTTTTGCTAGCCTGCTACAGAAGGAAGTGTAGCGCTGCGAGCCGCAGCCGCTCATTCTAAAAGGCGCGAAATTCAAACGGCTGTCAGTTGAATTTCCGTCTAGTAACAGCGCGGTGCTGTAAGCTGAAGTCAGGCGCGAAATTCAAAAAACTGCCAACGGCCGTTGCAGCCAAAACACCAGCAGTCCCAGAGAGAGAATTGAGAGTTGTAAAAACACCTCTCCAGAGCTGAAGTCACTAGCCTTTTGCTGGCACAAAAACCTTTCCTGCTGCTACCCAGAGAGATTTTCTCAACAGGTCATCTAACGAGGATTTCATCATGAACTCCCACCCAGCCTTCCCATCGTTCAAACCGGATGAGGAGAAGTGGGAGTCATATAAGAATCGCTTTAATCATTACATCGATGCCATAGGGCTGGCTGATGCAGGGGAGCACCGGAAGAAATCATTTTTTCTGAGCTATTGCGGGGCCATCGTCTTCGACACTGCCACAGCCCTGGTAGCTCCACGTGAGTTAAGAAACGTCCCTGGACCGAACTATTAGAAATCCTCACTAACCATTATTCTCCTAGACCCTCACAGATTGCCAGGAGGTTCACCTTCCGCATGAGGAAGCAGACTGAAAAAGAGTCTATCAACCAATACATGGCTGCCTTGAGGACTGCAGCACTCCATTGCAGGTTCGGGAGCTACCTTGATGACATGCTCCTCGACCAGCTCGTATGCGGGGTCAAAGACCTCCATCTCCAAAGACGTCTATTGGCCAAGAAGGACCTCAACCTCGCCCAAGCCGTCGAGGAAGCCTTGGCATCAGAGTTGGCTACCCAATCAGCCACGGAAATCCAAGGCCCGTGCACAAACAACCCGCTGCCACCATCCATTCAGAAGAGGTGGTCAACACAGAGGAGTCCAGCGACCAGGCTGACATCCACCGCCTTGCTCAGACCAGACAACCACAGGTAGGAGCCAGGCAAGAAAGCAGCTATCCGCCTAAGCACATCACCCTGTGCCTGTCCTGTGGCGGATCTCATCCGAGGGCCACCTGCAAGTTCAAGGGAGCCACCTGCAACAATTGCCTCAAAAAGGGGCACATAGCCAGAGTCTGCCAAGCTGCTCGCTGTCCCACGCACGGGGGCCCCTCCTCCTTTTCACGATCGGGTCCACAAAGGCAAGTACTAAACTGTCGCACTCGCCATTTTGCTAAACATACCTGCAATGCCATTAGTAAAATCTCGCTCTCTGTCCTATTAGAAGGTAAACCATGCCTTATGGAGGTTGACACGGGTCAGCGCTCTCAATTATTTCGTGGAACACCCTCAAGAAGCTGCAGCCCAAGCTATCCAGGAACCAACTCCAGAAGTGCCAGCTCTCCTTGAGGGACTACCAGGGGAAGGACATTCCGGTACTTGGCAAAGGCAAGTTCCATGTTAATTTTAAAGCTTTCAAAGGTTACCTGCCTCTAGTGGTAGTTAGCGGCAACCTCCCCTCTCTATTGGGGCTTGATTGGTTTCCCCATCTCGGCCTAGGGTTAACAGGAGTCCATGCTGTCTCCACCTCTGACACTGACTCCTTATTCGCTGACTACTCAGACGTATTCAGCAATGAGCTGGGATGCTATAACGGTACCCCATCTCATTCACAGTAGACCCCCAGGCAGTTCCAATTAGACTAAAACCCCGCAGAGTCCCATTCGCCATCCGGCCTAAACTGGATGCGGAGCTAGACAAGTTATTGAAGCAAGGGGTCATTGAACCAACAGACTTCGCCAAGTGGGACGCATGTCGTCACCCCCTTAAGAAGGATGGCAGTCTGAAAATTTGCTCGGACTATAAAACCACAATCAACAAATTTTTACAAGTTAGCGCTTACCCAGTCCCTGTCATACAACATCTATTGCACACTTTTGAACCCGCAACATTTTCGCCAAGTTGGACATGTCTCAAAGCGTATCAGCAGTTCCCTGTTGACAATCAAACAGCCGAACTGCAAACCATCGTCACCCACAGGGGTGCCTTCCGCTGCAAGCGTCTCCAATTTGGCGTAGCGTTGCCCGGGCATTTTCCAATCCCTCATGGAGCGCATACTCCAGGGTCTCCCTGGCATAGTACCCTACTTCGATGATATATTGGTCTCGGCCAGGGACAGACCCCAACTCTTCCAGAGAGTCAGAGCAGTGTTAGACAGGTTCAGACAGCATGGGCTCAAATTAAAAGGAGAAATGTGCCATTGCCACTAGACAGGTGGACTTTCTGGGCTATAAAATTGACGCCTCAGGTATTCACCCCCGGAGTCCAAGGTTAAGGCAATCCATGAAGCACCCACACCAACAACCAAAGCAGAGTTACAAGCCTTCTTGGGGTTATTGAACTTTTACGCATCATTCCTGCCCCATAAAGCTTCAGTAGCTGAGCCTCTCCACAGGCTCTTAGATAAAAACTCTCCTTGGCACTGGGGTCACAAGGAAGACACTGCTTTTCACGCAGTCAAATTGTTACTCACTTCTAACGCAGTACTTATTCAGTTTGACCCCCATCTTCCACTAGTGTTGGCAGCTGACGCATCCCCTTTCGGGATTGGAGCTGTTTAAGCCACAGACTACCAAATGGCTCCGAGGCACCAATCGCCTTCTTTTCTAGAACCCTCTCGTCAACAGAGCGAAACTATAGCCAGATAGACAAGGAGGCTTTAGCTGCTGTAGCAGCAGTTAAGAAATTTCACGAATTCCTGTTCGGCCACTCTTTCGAACTAGTCACGGATCATAAGCCTCTCCTGGGTCTCCTGGCCGGTGACAAACAAACCCCACAAGTGTTGTCCCCAAGAATGACGAGGTGGACCCTATTCTGGCAGCCTATTCATATAAACTCATACACTGCCCAGGAAAAACCTTAAGCCACGCAGACGCTCTCAGCCGCTGCCCCTGCCTGCTCCAGCTGAAGACCCGGCCCGGTCCACGCTATCTTTGAGGTCACCCAGCTCGACCTTCCTGTCACTGCCCTCGATATCGCCACCAAATCCAAAAAGGACAAAATGGTTGCCCAGGTACTGGACTGGGTGAGGAGGGGGTGGCCGGGCACGAAGTATTTCTAACGAATTCACACCCTTTAAAATACGCCAACAAGAATTATCTAGTTTGCAGGGCTGTTTGCTGTGGGGTACCAGAGTGGTCATCCCGGCCCAACTGCGCACCCGAGTCTTGGAAGCACTACACGAGGCCACCCTGGCATTGTCAGGATGAAGGCGTTGGCACGCAGCTACATGTGGTGGCCTGGCCTCGCGACGACATCAGCAAATGGGTAAGCTCGTGTCAACCCTGCCAGGAGTCTAGACCATCCTCCAATCACCACCCCCACAAAGTGGGAAGCGCCAACGCACCCTGGTCCAGACTGCACATTGACTTAGCGGGTCCAGTTCACGGCAGAATGTTCTTGGTGGTGGTGGACTCATACTCTAAGTGGATTGATGTGGCCCAACTATCCACCACCACCACTCAAGCCGTCACCAAGGTATTGACCCGCCTGTTCGTGACCCATGGGCTTCCAGACTCCATAGTTTCTGACAACGGCCCCCAGTTTGCCTCAACAGAGTTCAGCCATTTTGCCGCAAATCTGGGCATCCGTCACATCTTCACGGCTCCCTTTCACCCCGCCAGCAACGGGTTGGCAGAGAGAGCCGTTAGAACCACGAAGGAAGCATTGGCCAGATTCGGCAATGAAGACTGGCACCATAGACTATCCCGTTTCTTGCTGGGTCAACACGCAACCCCGTGCACAGTCACTAATAAATCCCGGCCGAACTACTGATGGGCAGATGCCTAAGAACCGTGTTAGATAGACTTCACCCTAATTACTGCCCTGACTCACCCTCGCTTCTTCAGCGGGGAGCAGAGGTTTTGTTTTGCAGGAGAGCATCTTCGAGGAACTATGTGGGAGACCCAGTGTGGATCCCTGGAGTGGTCATTGCCATCACCGGTCCCAGGTCATACAAAGTCCAGTTAGATGACGGTCGCATCTGGAGGAGACACCTGGACCAGCTTCGTAGCGCCTAGTCACTACGCCCTGCGCAGAACCATGGGCACAACCCAACACACAGGCACCAAGCCAGACTCCTTCAACTTCAGCCCGGGAGATACTCCACCACCTCCACGTGAGTCACTGAGCGAGGAGCCAGACAGAGACCATGCAGAGGGTATGTCGCCGAACCAACGTGCGAGGACACACCGTTGCCAGTCGGCTGTTCTACCCCGTACCAACGCAGTCCGCTGAGCATGCCCGCGTTCCTCATCAGTTCAACCATCTCCCTCGGGCTCCGGGCCAGTGGTCAACGCACCCGAGCTACGACGCTCAGAGCGCCAGCACAGACCTCCGGCTTATTTGAACGATTACTCATGTTCACATCTGGGGGAAGGGTGTTATGTCCCTGGGACTCTCCACAGTCCCCACTCAGGTCCGCTCAAGTTGTGGGGGCGTTACTGCCTCCCCATTGGCTGACCACCCCAGCAGCCGGCTATATAAGCAGGCTGCGGGGTTCGGTTAACCGCTGGTTGTTGCTTGAGCCCGTTCCAGGCTGGCGAGCTCAATCAGCCCTTTATTTCTAATAATAAAGTATTTGTTGCTTGCAATGCCCTGGCTGTCTCTCATTCCTCCGAACTTAACAATTAATTCATGCTCATTCTTTGCATTGGACCTTATGCAAGAAGAAACTATAGCCCAACCTACCATAAATGTAAAACGTAAAAGACAGACTAGAAATAAAAGTTTCTAAGCAAAAAAATAGGAAGAGAACACCTGTCTGATGAACACAAATCACCAGGGCCTGATGGATTACATCCCAGAGTTCTAAAGGAGCTGGCAGATGTCATCTCAGAACCACTGTACCACATCTTTCAAAAATCCTGGAGCACCAGGAAATACTGGAGGACTGGAAAAGAGCTGATGTGGTTCCCATGTTTAAAAAGGAAAATAAACAGACCCAGGAAACTACAGACCAATCAGCCTAACATCAATATCCAGGAAGATATTGGAAAAGATAATAAAAAAACATACACACAAACAAAAAAACACCTGCCAACATCTAGAAACGAGTAAAGTAATAACTAGCAGTCAGCATGGGTTTGTTAAAAGCAGGTACATATAGTTATAATAATACAGATAATCAGAGTTGGAAGGGACCTTGTAGGTCATCTAGTCCAACCCCCCGCCCAAGTGGAAGACCCTACACCATTTCTGACTAATGGCAGTCCAATCTCTTCTTGAAAGTCTCAAGTGATGGCGCTCCCACAACTTCCGAGTGCAAGCTGTTCCATTGGTTGATTGTTCTCACTGTCAGAAAGTTTCTCCTTGTTTCCAAGTTAAATCTCTCCTTGTTCAGTTTCCATCCATTATTCCTTGTCTGGCCTACAGGCGCTTTAGAAAATAGCTTGACCCCTTCCTCCCTGTGGCAGCCCCAGATCATGCCAAACTAATCTTATTTCATTCTTCAGCATAGTGACTAAATTAGTAGACCAGCAAAATACGGTGGACATAACATACTTAGACTTCAGCAAGGCATTCAACAAAGTAGGCCATAACCTACTTGTTGGTAAGCTGGAAAAAAGTGGGTTAGATAGCAACACCACCAGATGGATTCATAAGTGGCTGGCAAACTGTACTCAATGAGTAGTCCTTAACGGGTCTATGTCTACATGGAAGTAAACAGTGGGGTGCCACAAAGTTCCATCTTAGGGCCAGTACTCTTCAATATCTTCATAAATGACTTAGATGAGGGAATTGAAGAAGAATTTACCGATTTTGCAGATGATACTAAGCTGGCAGGAATAGCTAACACCTATAGGTTTAAGATCCAGCTGGATCTTGATAGACTTGAACAATGAACCCTGTCTAACATTGTGGCCTTCAGACAGAATGAAAGTGCAATACTGTGCTGTGTAATTTTGTATGGAAGTATCCAGAGCTATAGAAAATAAAGATAATAACCAACAGCCACGTAGATTAAAAAAAAACAAGTTCCACCTTAGCATCAGCTGGGTGATTTTGGATCAGTCAGTCTCTCAGTTCCACCCACCTTGGAATATTCTTGTTATGGGGAAAATAGAAAGAGAAAGGAGTACTGTATATGTTTTCTGCCTTGAGTTACTCAAAAATTATAAAGGCAGGATAAAAATCTAATAAAAAAATAAATAAAATTGTATTTTGGATTCCAGCAATTGAAAACTGATTGTTGAATGGGCTAAACCAGGACTTTGTCATCTTTAACTCCGAATGGGGTGGCACTGCCCCAGAAAGATCCAGTCCACAACTTGGGGTTAATCCTAGACTCGTGACTCCTGCTCAAAGGGCAGATGGCAGTTGTGGCTAGCAGAGCCAGTGTGTGCCAGTGGCGGCCTTTCCTGGATCAGGATTTCCTGTGCTCAGTTGTTCAGTCCCTGTTCCTCTCACAATTGGACTATTGTAATGCGCTCTCCATAGGGCTACCCTTGAAGAGCATTTTGAACACTGTTGGGATTCTACAGGTTCATCCCTATTCACTAGAACCAGTTGTTAAAATTCTAAGCAGTTCAGAGAACCGGTTGTTAGAAGAAATTACTGGCCTAATCCTGTAAGGAAGGCAGGAAGGAAACATTCTGGTGTTGCTTACAGAAACTTCCTCTCCGTTAACCCTTATTACATTCTTGGCAGGACTAGACTTCTTGTCTTAGGAACATCTCTGGAGTTTTCCCCCCTTCTTTTGCTGGTACTTTGCTTGTGTGGAGTGACCATTCAAAGTTACAAACGGGTGGGATATGACAGGGTTAACTACCGGTTCGGGATTTACGAGCTTCCCTGCACGCTGGGAGCTGCATGCCTATAAATCGTCATCAGTAGGCTGCATGCAGAGAAGCAGCCTTTGAAACAGCCCTTTTTTCTTGCTTTTTTAATTGCAGCTGTGCCTCGTTCGGCAGCTGAAGTTGAAAAATCAGGAAATAAAGATCAGGTAAGAGCCCGGGTGGGCAGGTGAGCAAAAACATCAGCAGACATAGAACCGGTTCTATGTCTGCTGCTCTTCAGAGCTACCGGTTCTACAGAGGTGGACAGAACCGGTAGAAACCCACCCCTGGTTACAATGGCACTGAAAAAAGTGACTTATGACCATTTTTCATACTTAAGACTGTTGCAGCATCCCCACAGTTATGAGAGGCCAGGCAAGGAGATACGTGCCTCGATGTGAGTGATATTGAGTTGGCCACACCCAGCCAATAATATGACCACCAAGCCACACCCACCAACTAAGCCATGCCCACAGAACAGGTTGTTAAAAAAATTTGAATCCCACCCCTGAATTGGAAGGTATAGTTGGTGCAGAGTGTGGTGGCATAGGCAGTTTTGAGGTCCCCAAGCATGGCCCTTGTAACACTGCTGCTCCGCAAACTGTATTGGTTGTTGGTCTGCTTCCGGATACAATTCAAAGTACTGGAAATCACCTTTAAAGCCCTTCATGGTCCAGTTTACTTAAGAATCCATCTCACCCCACTGGGATTGGCCTGTCCTACTCTTGTTGGCAGAGGAGGCATGCTCTGGGCCTCATCAGTCTGATTGTCCTGGCTGGACGGGAGTACAGGGGGAAGGCCTTCTCTGCTGTTCCTCCTCTCCTCTGGAACAGGGGTCACCAACCTTTTGGACCTCAGGGACCACCAAACTCATATTTTTAAATCCTGCAGACCACTAATATGAATTTTGACAGATGGTGGTGGTGTGGAAAGGGAACTTCACGAGGACGGTGGTGTCACCCAAGCAGGAAAAGCCCAAAGGAAACATCAAGCCAGCCATAAAACAATCTTGCATAGGAAAAGGAATCAGATAAAAGGTATTAAAGAAGCCCCTTAGACAAAAGCCCAAATAATTAAGAAAACTAAGGAAACAAGAAAAGAAAATCCTTACAAACACAAGGCATGCCAAATCAGCAAAACAGATAAAAGACACAAAATATATTGCAAAGGAGACAGACAGGAGATTGCCACAAAACAAATATAAGAAACCATTAAGCAAAAAAAAGACTAGGACAAAACTGATAATCCAATCAAACCACCATGTGGAGTTTACCTTCTGGTGGAAATGAAGACAACCCCTGACAGGATTTAAAACATTAAGAAATACAAGCACAAGCACACACACACAAAAGGAGAAAAGGTATAAAAAAATCAGGGACTTATCATACAAAGCTAGCTAGCCCCAGGAACGCAGACTTCTTGCTATCTGTCGCCTTCCTGAAAAATAAAAAGATCCAGCTTTCAAGCAGTTGTCCGTATCCTTGGGCCGGAGCTCTCCCAGCGGGAAAATCGAATCCTCAGAAGAAAGGCATTTTGACAGCCTTTCAACAATGGGAAAGTTGGTTCCATATTCCAGAGCTGCAGTAGTCACAGGACTGGCCTTTTGGTCATTCCGGAGCAGCTGCTCTTCGACCTGGGGGCACCAGCCTGCCATGAGGTGGAGGAGCTGCTCGAGGATGGTCAAAGGGACAGTCTTGCGATTACTGCAGCTCTGGAATATGGGTCTGGCCCGTGCTGGGTTAGAAATCTCAGCCATAGGGAGTGGCACATGTAATGTGCAAATTTGCGGATGGTACAACGTACAAAAAGCAGCACAGCCCTCGCTGGCCAGGATGAGGTAATGGTGCTGTTGTGGCAAGAGAGCGGTGGTGGCATAGGTGGTCCGAAGTGGTGATGGAGATGGCTGGAAACTGAAGGAACATCACGCTACTTGCATTTGCGCAGCATTAGCAGTCCACCTTCGCTCAAGGAGCCCGGCTGAAGTTTCCCGCGCCATTTGCACTTCAGCACTTTGACTCCCAGGGTTAGGAATTTGACCAAGCTATCTGCAAAATCATCTCTCTCTTGAGGAGCCTTCTCAGAAGCAGTGCGGGAAACTTCAGCCAGGCTCTTGAGAGATGAGAGTGACTCCGGCTGCTTTTCTCCATGAGAAAAAACTCTACTCAAGGCTCTACTCAAGGAAAGATTTGTGCTTGGCCAAAGGGTGGGGGCAGCGGGTGGGAAGGCCATATAGGCGGCACAGCCCTGTGTTCCAGCACAGCGTGGATTAATTGCTTTGGGGGGGTGCTTTGGGGAGCATTTCTCTGCAGACCATCAAAATTTTCTTGTAGATTGTTCTGTACGAACATTTGCATACTCGAAACCCGGCAGCCCGGATTGGCCAAAGCGCACGGCCACCAGATTGGCTGAGTGCGCAACACTGATTGGTCGTTAGGAATCGGCCGCGATTGGCTGAGCCGATCGCGGGCGATTCAAAACGACCCGATTGGCCGCAGCGCCCGGCAAAAAGTGCTTTTAAGCCGCATCTCTTCCCCATTCCCCCACTTGTGTTTTACCCCAATAAATGAGCTGAACCAAGTCACCGACTCGCGTCCTTTGTTCGTATGAGATATACGACACTGGCGACGAGGATGGGATTTTAAAACAAGTCCCACACCGCACGTGGCCCACGAAACCGCAACCGGCAGCATGGCCAGCGGCAACGTGCCACCCGCTCCCTTCAACCAAGCTACGGAGGATTGGGAATCGTACATAGACCGATTCCTCATGTTCCTGGAGAGTAGCAACCTCAAGGACGCGAACGGGCAGAGGAAAAGGGCCGTTTTCTCACACACCGCGGGCCCGCAGTGTTTAAAATGGCAAAGCCCTCGCCAAGCCGCTCGACGTAAAGGCCATGGACTGGGCTGGTCTCGAACTGCTGCTGAGGAGCCACTACGCACCCGCCGTGCCCACCCTCATCCGCCGGCACGAATTCTACCACCGCGATCAGAAGCAAGGGAGAGCGCCAGCAACTTTGTGGCCGACCTCAGAGACCTCGGGGGCCTGTGCGGGTTCACCGATCTCGATGAAGCCCTGCGGGACCGCGTCGTCCTCAGCCTCCGGGACCCCGTCCTACAGAGCCGGATCATGGCAAAGGGTGACATCTCCCTCGCCGACGCCCTTGCCGAAGCCACCGCAGCAGAAGCGACCCGGAAATCAGCGGCCCAGTTGCGGCAAGCCAGCACCGCTGAGCGACCCGCCATGACCGGGCGACCGCGACCCCGAGAACCAGCCCGGATTCGACCATCGAGCAGCCGCCTCCACACACCACGGCGATCTCGAATCCCCCTCCGACTCAGAAGATGACGAGGAGGACATCCACCGGCTGCAGACGGGACGCGACCGGCGCGAGCCACGGAACCGAAAATCAAAGTTCCAGTGCGCCGGCTGCGGCGGCGAACACCAGCGGTTGGAATGCCGGTTCTTTGATGCAATATGCCAGCATTGCGACAAAGCGGGCCACATCGCCAAAGGTCTGCTGTTTCAAACGGAACCACAGCCCCGCCACCGAGACGGCAGCCCACGGAGACGCGACAATGCCAGACGCGACAGCACCCCGAGGAACCGCGATCGGGATAGCGAGAGCCGTTGGAGCCGGGAAGCGAGGAGCCGCCGTTTCAACGAAAACCGCCAGCGCGAGGAAACGCACCAGACGGTCATCGCCGGCCATTCCTCCAACTGGGATGGCCGGAAGGTCCACGGGAGGTCGCCATCGAAGACCGCCCTGCAAGATGGAAGTCGACTCCGGATCTTACCTATCCATGGTCGCGTGGCGGGAAATTAAGCGGCTAGTACCCTCCATGAAACGGCACGAGCTGGAGAGCCAGAAGCTCATCCTCAAGGACTACCAGGGGAATCGCATCCCCGTGGTAGGGACCGGGCACTTCAAGGTCACATTTAAAGGGCGCACCGAAATACTTCCCCTAACCATCGTCGAACGAGACCGCCCCAGCCTCCTGGGACTTCAATGGTTCGCGCCGTTGGGACTAGAAGTGACCGGCACCAACCACGTCACCGAGGCGGACTGGGAGGAGCAGCTCGTGCGCGAGTTCCAAGAGGTCTTCGACGGCAACCTAGGCAAGTACCGGGGGCCCCCAATATCGTTCAGCCTTGACCCCACCATTGCCCCTATCCGCCTCAAACCCCGGCGAGTGCCTTTTGCCCTCCGCCCCAAAATCGATGAGCAATTAAATAAGCTCATCGAGCAGGGAGTCCTCGAGCCAATGGACCATGCCCGATGGGAGACCCCTATAGTCACCCCGATAAAGCCAGACGGGTCGGTGAGAATCTGCGGGGACTATAAGGCCACCCTGAACCGTGCGCTACAACAAAGCGCCTACCCCGTCCCAGTAGTGCAACACCTTCTACACTCACTGGGGGGCAGGGTTTTCGCCAAACTCAACCTGGCCCAAGCCTATCAGCAACTGCCGGTCGATGAGGCAACCGCAGAAGCGCAGACTATAGTCACACACCGAGGGCATTCCGCTGCAAGAGGCTCCACCGGAGTCAGCGTAGCCCGGGGTATTTCAAAGCCTAATGGAGAGGCTCCTCCGGGGCATAAAAGGGGTAGTGCCCTATTTTGACGACGTGTTGGTAGCCGGGCCGACCAGAAACAATTGGAGTGCCGCCTAAGGGAAGTACTGCAAAGATTCCAAAGTGTAGGACTAAAAGTTAAGAGGGAGAAATGCCAACTGCGCACGGCATGGGTCGAATTCCTGGGGTACTTACTAGATCAGCACGGAATCCACCCCACCGAGGGAAAAATAAAAGCCGTCAAAGAAGCCCCGAAACCCAGAAACAAAACTGAGTTACAAGCGTTCCTGGGGTTGATTAATTTCTACAATGTTTTCCTGCCCCAAAAGGCGACCGTGGCGGAACCGTTGCATAGGCTGCTCGACAAGGCAGCCACCTGGACGTGGGGGAGACGAGAAGAGGACGCTTTCAACAAAACCAAGGACCTTCTCACATCGGACGCTGTCCTCATCCAGTACAGCGAGACACTCCCCATCACGGTAACGTGCGACGCATCACCCTTCGGCGTAGGAGCCGTCCTCAGCCACACCCTCGCCGACAGAAAAGAAGCACCCATTGCCTTTTTCTCAGGACCCTTTCAAAACCCGAAAGAAACTACAGCCAATTGGACAAAGAGGCTCTAGCAATCGTTGCAGCCGTAAAGAAATTCCACGAATACCTTTACGGCAGGACTTTCTCCATAATCACGGACCACAAACCGCTGCTGGGAATACTGGCGGAGACCGGGCCACCCCAATCATCCTCTCCCCAAGGATGACAAGGTGGTCCGAATTTCTCGCCGCCTACAATTACCGGCTAATCCACCGCCCGTAAGTCAATCCCGCACGTGGATGCCCTCAGCCGCACACCATTGCCCACCCTGGACGCTGACCCAGCACCCACCACATCCACCCTGAGCTTCGAGACCTTACCCAACCTACCCCTGACCGCGTCAGACATTGCCCTAGCAACCAATAAAGACAAACGTCTGGCGCAGGTCCTAAGATGGGTGGGAAAAGGGTGGCCGGAGAAGGACGTGGACAACGAGTTCAAAGCTTACCGGGCCGACAAACAGAGCTATCAACGCAAAAAGGCTGTCTACTGTGGGGGACAGAGTCATAGTTCCAGAAAAATTGCAAAAAAGTCCTGAGCATGCTGCACGAAGGGCACCCGGCATCGTTAGGACAAAAGCCCTGGCCAGAAGTCACGCCTGGTGGCCAGGGATGGACAAGGAGATCGAGGCCTGGGTGGCCTCCTGCAAGTAGTGCCAGGAATCAAGACCAAACCCCCGCCGCCCGATCCTGGAATGGGAAACCCCTAGGGGGCCATGGTCCCGAATCCACGTAGATTTCGCGGGACCAACCAGAGGACACACCTTCCTGGTAACCGTGAGACGCTTACTCCAACTGGCTGGAGGTAAGCAACATGAAGACAACTACCACAGACGCCGTCATCAGAGAACTCAGTAAGCTCTTCGCAACCCACGGCCTTCCCGATGTCATCGTGTCAGACAACGGCCCCAGTTCACCGCGCTACCCTTCAAGAAATTCTTGGCAGAACGAGGGATCCGCACGCATTAACGGCACCGGCGCACCGGCGGCGAACGGAAGGGCGGAGAAAATGGTCCAATTCACAAAAAGACCATCCAAAAGATCGAAACCGGGGACATTCAAGACAAAATAAACCGGATGCTACTAATTCAGCACATAACCCTGAGCACTACGACGAACAAGAGCCCAGCGGAGCTACTAATGGGGAGGAAACTGCGATCACCGCTCGACCGCCTGCACCCCACATACAACCCAGAAAGACCCCCTGACTCCACCAGCAAACGCAGAACATTCGCACCGGAGACAGGGTCTCGCAAGAAACCTCACCGGGACCCCCTCTGGATACCGGCAACGATCACCCAAGCAACAGGCCCACACTCATACCGCCTCCAAACAACCGACGGACGAGCGTGGAAACGCCACATCGACCAACTGAGATCAAGGACCACCGCGGGAAATACAACCGACACACAAACACCAGGTACAGAAGGGAACCGGCAAAACACCAACCAAGAGGGGAGGGAAGACCCCAAAGAACAAAAAGAACAAACCCACCCAAAAAGAAACCAGCAGTACTCACCACCTGAAGAACCAGAGAGCGACCCACTCGAAGCCTCACCTGGAAGAAGCAGCCGAGCCAGCTCAACCGGCCCCGGAAGCCCAAGCGGGAGCAGCCAAGCCAGCTCAACCAGCCCGGAAAGCCCGAGCGGGAGCAGCGAAGCCAGCAGCTCGACCAGCCCGGAGAGACCAGGAGGGAGCCGCGGCAAGAGGCCTGACTCACCCTTCCAGGCGGTTCCATCGACGAGGCGGAGAGCGACAGGAAGCCCAACCAAACCAACTGACAACCAAGAAAAGACTGACCTGCGCAGGTCCAGCCGGGAAGTACGGAGCCCCGCCTACTTACGGGACTACGTCACGTAGGACCGATCCAAGAGGGGAGGGGTGTTCTGTACGAACATTTGCATACTCGAAACCCGGCAGCCCGGATTGGCCAAAGCGCACGGCCACCAGATTGGCTGAGTGCGCAACACTGATTGGTCGTTAGGAATCGGCCGCGATTGGCTGAGCCGATCGCAGGCGATTCAAAACGACCCGATTGGCCGCAGCGTCCGGCAAAAAGTGCTTTTAAGCCGCATCTCTTTCCCCATTCCCCCACTTGTGTTTTACCCCAATAAATGAGCTGAACCAAGTCACCGACTCGCGTCCTTTGTTCGTATGAGATATACGACATAGATCATCAGTGGTCTTCAGCCCACCAGTTGGCTACCACTGCTCTGGAACATCTTGGCTCCCAATATGATGTTGGCACCAATCCTTCTATCTTAGAGCCCAAAGACGTGCCTCTGCCTGTTGACTTGCAACCCCAATGGAAGTAGTTGATCAACTAACAACAGCTCCCACCTCCTCCAACTCTGTTCTTGCCCTCCCCAAGTGTGCTTAGATTTCAATGCTTGATTTTAATTTATCTATGCTTGAATGTAAATTTATAGACATATTTTAATGACTATAAGCTGCCCAGAGTTATCCTATGGTAAGATTGAGGACCAATACATTACTTTTAAAAAATGAAATAAATAAATGTGTTTCTCTGCATAGTAGTCCAGTTTATGTTTTTTAATTAAATCCTTTGAAGATATCATTGGTGTGGAAACTTAAAAGCTGGTACAAACTTAAATATGTATATGGGTCAATTTTGGAAATAATACAAGACTTATTAGTGGGTTTATCCTCAAATAAGGAATGATTGTCTCTATCTAAAACAGTGAATTATAAACCATGAGTAATAATTAGTGGCCTGTAACACTTACACTTCTATGATTTGTTAAAAAAATATATCTACATGTTATGATATAATTCACGTAATGTGGAAAAATACATGAGCCAGCTATCTAAGAACTAAGTGTATTATGCAAAAGTAGGATTATTGGGTAAATCATGTTTAGAATAGCTAGATAAACCATGGTTAACTCACACAGTTATAATTTAATTTTGCCTTAGTTTGTAAACTACTGTTTATGATACAATACAAAGACAATATAAGTATAAAAACATTTTAAATGCATGGGCTACTTGCCTCATATTAGCATAAAAAGGAAGATTTTGTATGAATCAGGGCAAAGATGTTATTTTATTTATATCCCACATTTATTATTTTATAAATAACTCAAGGCAGAGAACATATCTGACACATTTTCTCCTCCTATTTTTCCACAACAAAAACCCTGTGAGGTAAGTTGGGCTGAAAGAGTTATCTAGTTGACTTTCATAGCTAAGGCAGTACTAGAATTCAAGATTTCCACCTTTCTAGCCTGATGCCTTAACCATTAAACAAAACTGGTGTATAACCCTTGACTTACGACCACAACTGAGCCAAAATTTCAGTTGCTAAGCAAGACAGTTGTTAAGTGAGTTTTGCCCCATTTTATGAACTTTCTTGCAATAGTTGTTAAATGAATCACTGCACTTATTAAGTTAATAATATTGTTGTAAAGTGAATTTGGCTTCCCTATTGGGTTTGCATGTCAGAAGGTCACAAAAGGTGATCACATGATTCTGGGACATTGCAACCATCATAAATGTCAGCTAGTTGCCAAGATCCAAATTTTGATCACGTAACTATGGGGCAATGGTCATAAGTGTGAAAACCGGTCCTAAGTCACTTTTTTCAGTGCCGTTGTAACTTCGGATGGTTATTAAATGAAAGGTAGCAAGTAGGGGTGGTATTCAGCAGGTTCTGACCAGTTCTGGAGAACCGGTAGCAGAAATTTTGAGTAGTTCAGAGAACCAGCAAATCCCACCTCTGACTGGAGATTTTACAGTATCCTTCCCCTGCCACGCCCACCAAGCCACGCCCACAGAACTGGTAATAAAAAAATTTGAATCCCACCACTGGTAATAAGTCAAGGGCTACTTGTAATTTATTGGAACTGACTTTGACCTTACAAATCTGGTGGTTGCTGACTTGAAAGGTGGATGGGGATATCAGTCTGCACCTTTCAAAGATCATTTCTCAATTCTTATATTTGAATATTCAAATTTTAATTGAAATATGTCAATGAAGATTCCAGGTCATCCAGGTAGAGAGGTGTCTCAAAGTTGAGTCAAATAGCAAAAAACCAAAAAAGAAATGAAGTCCAGTTGCCATGACTCAATTTCCAGATATTATTGAAACAAATTCTTCAGATATTTGGAAAGATACCTTTCGTTTCCAAGCTGTCACAAGCCTTCAAATTTGTGAGAATCCTTTTTAAAAAATACTGTGTTAACGTAAATTTTGCTTTTTGCATAATATTGTAGGTGCATCTCTTGCAAGAAATTGCAAAAATAAATAAATCATGAAATAATAGAAAGTCAACTGGTGAAGCTTGTAATTTTACCTACTTTCTATACAGCCCCTTTCTGTCAAGGCTGCTTATGAATATCTAAAAATAGGAGTTGTAAACCCTGATGCCGTTTTCTGCCATCTCTTATAACTGGCAGGGGAAGCAATAAAAAGTGCTGTTACGCCCGTGCCTCATTTGCGTGTGCAGGTGAATGCCTACCTATGACCTTCTCTCATCCCGCACATGGGCGGACTCTATCAATTGGCACAGGCAATTAGATCGCCTGCGAACAAACTATTTAATACCGTAACCTCCTCAATTTCGCATGGCATTCCGGGATCGGTTGTTCTCATACGGGCCCATCCGTGGTATATCCGGTACTACATCTCCCATCATACCGTGCGCTCTACTTCCTAGTCGATCCGAGGATCTTTGGTAGTTTTAGTGCTCTTCGTCCATCTTCGCTACAGAGCCATGCCAATCGCAACTACACTTCCCAGAATGCTTGTCAGCTTCTCTTGTTCCACCCTTCTCGGTCATCCTCCCCGCCGTAAGGCCGAAAGGAGTAAAATGGCTGCTTCGGAGGCCGGGCCCGAACACTTTCGACGGCGATCGCCGCGCCTCCTGGTTTTGTGTTGAGGTGGGCGGGCGGAAGGGCCTAGTTTCCCGGTGGAACCGGGTAATTACCGAAAGGGTTTGGGAAGCATGTTGGGAGAAGAGCAGATATTACGATCGGAGTTGCGGGGGGATGGGTGGGGGGGTGTAGAAAGCGTCATTGTAGGAAAGGGAGATCTGGGTGTACGCAATGCAGGAGCCAGCACTGAAAAGATGGGTATGGGTCATTTTGGGGTGACGCAAGAGAAGGTTGTGGGGCGATCCCGTTAGTTAAGATGGAGGGAGGGGGAGGAAAGGTTGAGGGAAAGTCAGGACCGATCAGCGATCATCTCACCTCGAAGTGGAGGTAGGGTACATAGTAAGAGGGAGGGGAAGCCTTTGGTGGGCTCCCTGATGTATAGGGTATCTAGTTTGAAAATGTGGAGAGGAAGGAGAGGGTAAATGGAGTGTTGATGGTTTTTGGGACGAGCATTTCTCGGGGACATGTCCCATTGATCATTATCACCGTTTATCCGGGAAGAGGAGGGCATGGAAGGAGGGAGCATACCCTTAATTTTGTGGTATGTGTTTGGTATGGAGGACAAGCTGGATTTAGGGCCTACTAGTCTGAAGGAGGTGGGTGATGTCTTCTTAAGGACTCACGATGAGGGTTGATTGGGAGCAGGGATTGGTAACCCAGAAGCCTCCATATTTATAGAAATTGTAATCTTAAAAAAAATCTGAGTTAACCAAATTACCTATCTGGTTTAATAACTTTTTGCAGAATTCTGCTATGGCATTTGTCAGGGCAGTGATAGTGGCAAGAAGGGGATTAGGACACAATATGGCCAAAGAAGACAATAATGCAAATACTGAGCACAGGAAGCTGCCTTGCATCAATCATATAGTTTAGTTTGTATGATTTATTTTTGTCTGAAGTTTTCAGGTCCTCAGCAGCCTATCTGTCATCATTTTTCCTAGTTAAGCATGAGATTAAGTAAAAGATATTTTGAATGCAAACTGTTACTATAGTTAAAATGTGCAATAATAACATTATATAATAGGTTGAAGAAATGAGGTGCAGCTCTGATCAAAGATATTTCTGATGTCTGAGAGTTGTATTAGGACAGGAGGTTTAGTAATGAAGTATCAAACTATTGATAATTAAAAACTGACATGTTGAAAGTGATCAGGAAGCCTAAAATGATGATCAATATATAGTATTGTTAATAGCTGAAGGAGAGTCTTAGTAAATAGTTGGAATAACATGTCTTGAAGAAGGTGAGATCAGAATGTTGGAATTCCAAATAAGCACTGAGTAAAATGGGCAGATTTATGTGTAATCTTAACTTGATAGATAGAATTCTTTATTGGCCATGTGTGATTGGACACACAAGGAATTTGTCTTGGTGCATGTGCTCTCAGTGTACATAAAAGAAAAGATACATTCGTCAAGAGTCAATAATTATCAGGTACAACACTTAATAATCATAGGGTATAATAAGAAATCAAATCATACTAGGAAACAGTCAAAAAATTGTTAGGATACAAGCAACAAAGTTATGGTCATACAGTCATAAGTGGGAGGAGATGGGTGAAAGGAAGAGAGGATTAATAAAATGGGCAGATTTATGTGTAATCTTAACTTGAAATGCAGAAAGCGCAAAGTGGAGGAGCAAGATTTAGAAAAGGTAAAAGATAATAGGAAATATTCCTTGGAGGACCTTAAAGTGATAGTACAGAGCAATGCTGGAATGAATTTTTAGAAATAAACTGTAAATTAAGGAATTGGGTAATTGACTTGTTAAGTGTATAAAATAAACATGGCTTGAAGGTTCTTATGTAGATCCTCTGTCATAGGATGAAAGTCTGGCAAAGATCTACATATCTGCCGGATAACTGGTTCACTAAACATAAAGAATCGAGAAATAACAAACCTATTTTTCCTCATTAAAGGTGAAAAAGTCAGGTCTTGAATATTTTCATAATTCAGAGATTCAAGAAAAACTTTTTGTTCTCTTAGCTTTCAATTTTGAAACTGTCCTCTACCAGTGATAACACAACTTCTTGGGCTTTACTCCTATTACATTCAGAGGACTTTCCTGCTATGCTCTTGCTTCTTGATGTTCATTTTTCTAGAGGCATGTTTTTAAAAAGAGAAATGGACCAAGCCTTGAAAAAAAGCAATTGGGGAAGAACCCTAACCACCAAAATTTTGCATAGAATGGTAAGGGCCATACTTCAAAGGTGGGTATTGGTCTTGGGATGGAAGTTCAGGAGTTTCTGTGGGTGAAATGGGCTTAAACAGGTGCAAGTTTTTAAGTTATTCATTTGCTCTAAAGGCAAGGTTTCTTTTGCCCCAGTCACTCTGGAAAATTGTAGGGCCATCAGCTGAATAATAGGAGGTTGTCCTTTTTTCATACATACCTGCTTTACAAAACCAAGGCTTGTAAAACCAAGCAGTTTTAAATACGTTTTCCTGTTTTGGCTAAGTCTGAAATTGTCTGGTTTAAAGTTGCAAACCTATAGATGAGGTAAATGTTTGATGCTCTTTCCTAGTGATTTTCACCCACTCTGTTTGGAAAACAATTAGAAATACCTAATTAATACATTTTTAAGGGACCAATAATTATTTTATAATTTAATTATCCTTATTGCTTTCGTATTTATGAACAATCTGTTTTGAATGATGGGTGGAACAACCTGTTTTGAATGAAGCTTTTGAGACCTGGTTTGAAGTTCAGATATCTGGCTTGAAGATCAAATATCTAGAAGTAGCTTCTGCAAAATTGAGTAGTGGCTTTCCCTCAGTTCTATGCAAATAGAAGAACTCCTTATAATATCAGTACTTAAATCTGGATCCTCATTAATCTCTTGTTCCTCTCAGCTTCTAGGATTTCTACTGCTGCAGACATGGAAGAGGAGAATCAGCACTCACCAGTCAGGGAGGGTTCGGCACATAGTGGTGAGAAGCCAGCCAGCGAACCTTCCCTTGATTCGGATTGGGACCAATCAGGCACCCTCTGTATTGGCCACATTATCATTTTGGTAATAGCTGCTCTATTTATCAAGAGATTATGGGATAGTGTGATCGATGGGGTGTTTCTTACAATTGCAGCACAAAAATTCATAGTCACAGGGAAAGGGAACAAAAGAAACTGGTTCATATTAAAGTAGTGCACAGAAAGTGATTTTGTTGAAAATTAATTTGTACTGATGCTGGTAGAGACAACATGGTGTTCTTTATATTATGTAGTCACAGGCTTTTCTTTTATATTCTGCAATAAACATGACTATTCCTTGTACTCTTGATTCTAAGTGTTATTTGAGTGTCTACAAACAACTTCATTGATAAAACATTTCTTTCTTAGATTGTGACATGACAGTAAGGTATTCTATCACTGGAAAAAGATGTCGTAAACTAGAAAATGCCATGACAGTTGGAAGCCATCATGTCTCCTTATGATCTTAGAAAATCTATGCATCATCTTTCATTTTTTTCACAAATTAGAAGACTGTTCTGCATTTGAGAACTAGTAAAAATTGAACTTGATAAGATGCTTTAGAAGCAGCTGAAGTTTTTTATCAGGAGCCTTGTTTTGTTCCTTTTAGCATTGTAATTGGAGCATCAGGAATATCCTAATAGTAGTTTTTAAGCCTCCTGAAAATTAAAAAGGAAACATCGTGTACAAAATATTGGGGAAAAACAACTTTATTTTCCTTGAGTATCTCAAAGCTTAAGACTTTTTTGAATTTAAGATTTTCAAACAATCAGATGACATTGCTGAATAGTATTGCAATAAATGCAATAGCTAATCAATATTAAATAGTTTGTCACATGCAGCATCTAATATATTGTGTAGATTATCAAAATGGAACAAATCTAGAGTTACTCATTTAAAATCCATTGAAACAATGGAAGAATTCTCAATAAAATCTTACAAGTTTGGAAAAAAGGAAATGGAATTTTATTAGTCATGCTAACTGAAAATTCATTGATTGCAATTGGCTTTCTCTCTAAATTTCAGTCATGAGCCAGTCAAATAGAGTATTTTTCTACAGTATTTTGTTGTATTAAATAAAGGTAGGAAATAAATATCTAGAATTATATGGATCTAAAAGCTAAAACAGGTGCAACTATAGATTTAAACAGGATGGTTTCTCTGTATTTTTCTTTTATTGAAAACAGCAGTTCAAGGTATTTAAAGCAAGAACAGCAACAGGAGCTATCAAACAGGCTTTCAGTTCTCAAACTAATAATTATTTTTGACTATTTATTTTATTAAATGTGGGTACTACTGAACCCACTGAGTCTGATGATTGCTTTTGACCATGGTAAATTAAACAGTAATAAAGTATTCCTAAAATTTTAACAATGCTAAGTTTAATTTACAAGATGACTCAACCATTAAAAGGCATGCTGATAACTCAGATTTAAATTGTTCAAAAAAGCTAATTTTCAAAAATGAAATAATTATTCTGGTAGCCAGTCTGATTCCAAAAGGAAACTATTCCATAGTGTTGCTGTCATGATTGAGAAACATTATTGCTTAGTTTCACTGCCTCATCAGTTGGGCTTTCATTAGGTAATTATAAATTGAATGTATGATTATACCTGTGGAATAATAAACAGTCTTCTAATGATATCAACAACAGTTTAATAGCAGTATCATTTCCATTGCATCTTAGTATCACAGTGCTCATTCTTTTTCTAAGGTAGGTTAACTGGGAAGGATATCAGTTATAATCATCCAGTGATTTGATGGCAATTCAGATTTCTTTTGCTTTATTTTATTTTCAGTTTTTGAACTAGCATGCAGCAGAGTCTTTCTAAATGTTTTGTAATAATTAGATTCTTAAAACGTTTATATGATTTCATAACTGTTTAGATTTTATTGAAGTACATGGGAATAATTAAATATGCAGGTTTGTAACATGTCATCTACCAAAAGTAATTTTAAAACAGGCATAAATATTGTGCTGCTTTCTTCACATTGGGTTTCAGCTCCTAGCAACCCTTACCAGAATAGCTGTTGTTTTAAAAAAAAAGGATATGTGGAGGGCACCCTGTTGTCCATTTCTGTTTTGGAAGGTGCCTGTTCCTGAGGATAATCATTTGAGTTTCTTTAATATTGTAGAAACAGCTTTATAGGCTCACTGGGCTATATCCTGAATATACCGATAGATGTTTTATCTTTAATAATATATCTGTGCCATACCTAAAACATGCTAAATTTGGACTAGGTTCCAAAGAATTTATGATGCTAGTATGGCTCTACTCCCAGCTTTGTATTGATTTGTGTTCTCTAAATAAGCCACTCTATTACCAATGGGCCTTCCAAAACAGCATAGAGTGGGCTTTTCTTGATGTAGTGATAAAAAGTTATTTATCTTTTTTATAGTAATTTTTATAGTAATTTTTATTAATGTTTACAGATACAAAGCTAAACAAAACTAATACAAACTAAGAAAAACAACAGAAAAAGAAAAAAAGTAGAAAAATTAGTAAAAAAGAATAATATATAAAAAATGACTTTCCCCCTTGGTCATGACTAGTCAAGCAATTTCAGTAATTTATTGTCTTGTCTGATTCTATTACAAAAGTTTAACCTTGATCATTAAACCAACTTAATATTCATTCCTTTGTTTTTAACAATTTTTATTTTTAATTCCTCTAAACAGCATCCTAGAACTTGATTTCTTTTATTTTCATTTTATCTTTTCTCAGAAATGCCTTCAATAACTTTAACATGTCTCTTTTGTAAATCCAAAATAAGAAAGTTATTCAAGTCATCTTTCTGGTTTGTTGTTTATACGTTCTTTTTAATTATTAAGATAGCCTGCTTCATTTGCAAATCCAGTGTAACATCTTTATGTCATATATAATAATTTACTGTTCCTTTGTAACTGCATATTTCTTTTTTTCCCCTTTACTTCAGCTCAAGTGTGTATTTTTCTAATTTTTTAAAAATATAGCAACTGCCTTTTATGTAGGAAAAGAAATTTTGGAACAAAATCTCGTGTTATTTGTTTATCAATCTGTGTCTTGCTGTCACTTTCCCAATTTAAAGAATTCTTTTACAGTTAAATTTGATTAGTTTTCAGTTACTTTTTTTAAGATCAAAGATTATTAGAACTAGAAATTAGAACTAGGGCACCTGATTTTAACTGTGTTAAAATAAAGTTTCAATGTGGAGGGAATGCATCTCAAATACTTGCTTCCAAAGAGATATATGTCCATGAGGTTATGTTTCCTGGAAATAAACTCCATTTTAAAAATTAACTTTTAACCAACTAAACTAAACAGGTTCTTTTGAGTGCACCCAATTCATTGGGCTTAGAATACAAAAGAGCTAGTGCAACATAAATCCCTAATACACACACACACACACACACACACACACACACACAGCATTCACAAGCTGTTCACAAGCTCACCGTTATTCTACTCTTCCCCACTACTACTACTACAACTCCTCCTCCTTGTAAGTACAAGTAGTTCTCAACTTACAACCATTCATTTAGTGACCATTTGAAGTTACAATGGCACTGAAAAAAATAATCTGACCCTTTTCACAGTTATGACTGTTGCAACATACCCACGGTCATATCAAAATTTGGATGTTTGGCAATTGGCTCATATATATGATAGTTGCAGTGTCCTAGAGTCATGGGATTACCTTTTTGTGATATTCTGTCAGGCAAAATCAATGGGGAAGCCAGACTCATTTAACAACTATATTACTAGTTTAACACTCCAGTGATTCATTTAACAACTGACAAGAAAAGTTTTAAAATGAGGCAAAAACTCATTTAACAACTGTTTCATCTAACAATGGAAATTTGGAGCTCAGTTGGGGTTGAAGTCAAGGATTACTTGTACTGCTAAAGAAATTCTCTTTCTGGCTGTTTTATTCATAAACACACCTTCATCTCCCCCACATACCCTCACACCAGCACAATTTTTATAGCCATCATTGTTGTGCTGGCTGTGGAGGGGTCTTAAAGAGACACAAGTGCTGGCTATTTTCTGAACAGCCAGCCCTCTCTCAGTTCTCTAAGCAGCATTCACTTTATCTTCCAAAGAAAACAGACTATATTAGCATAAGAGGACTTGTGCTAAAAAGAATACCAAAAGGAACAGCCCTGCAGTCTTGAAGCAGTAGAGTAGATCAGGTGGACTCAGGCAATTTTGTGTCTTGGTTAGGCATAAAGTCCAGTTCAAAGTGAAATCAATAGTATTAAAGCAGGTTTTTTACTGCAACGGTCTCAACTAGAATTTTTGTTCATTTTTGTGCTGAACAGAACATATGGACTAGATTAGTACATAGAACATAAACTATAGAATAACAGTTGGAAGGGACCTTGGAGGTCTTCTAGTCCAAGCCCTGCTCGAGCAGGAGATCCTATTCCATTTCAGACAAATGGCTGCCCAGTCTCTTTAAAAGTCTCCAGTGATGGAGTACCTACAGCTTCTGAAGGCAAGCCATTCCACTGATTGATTGTTCTCACTGTTAGGAAATTTCTCCCTAGTTCTAGATTGCTTCTCGATTGGTTTCAATCCATTGTTTCTTGTTTTGTCTTCTGGTACTTTGGAAATACATTGACCACCTTATCTTTGTAGCAGTTCCTCAGATATTGGAACACTGCTATCATGTCTTTCTTTGTTCTTCTTTTCATTAGATTAGACATACCCAGTTCCTTCAACCGTTCTTCATATATGTTTTGATCTCCAACCCCCTAATCATTCTTGTTTTTCTCTGCAAGTATGATCTTACTCAAACTTTGTAACGTGGTTCTAATACTTCATCTGATCTTGATTCTATCCCTCTAGTAATGCAACCTAGGATTGCGTTGGCTTTTTCGACTGCTGCCATACGCTGTTCATTCATATTTAAGTGATTGCCAGTAGGACTCAAAGATCCCTCTCACAATTACTGGTATTGAGCCAAGTTTCACATAGTCTGTACCTATACAATTGTTTTTTCTTGCTTAAGCATAAAACCTTACTTTTTTCTACATTGAATTTCCTTTTGTTAGTAGGGACCACCATTCAAGTCTGTCGAGATCCATATGGATCTTGAACCTATGTTCTGGTGTTTGAACTATTCCTGCCAGCCTAATGCATCTGCAAACTTGATGAGTTCCCCTTTTATTCCCTCATCTAGATTGTTTATGAAGATATTGAAGAGAACTGGGCCTAAAATGGAATCTTGGGGAACCCCACTGCTTACTTCCCTCCATGAGGATGTAGTTCCACTAAGGATTACATTTGAATAGTTTGTCAGTCAGTTACAAGTCCATTTGGTAGTGGAATTGTCTATCCCACATTTTTTTAGCTTACTAAGAAGTAGGTGATGGTTTACTTTGTCAAATGCCTTACTGAAATCTAAGTATATTATGTCCACAGCATTTCACTGATCCACTAATATAACCACATGGACAAAGAATGAAATAAGATTTGTTTGGCATGATTTGTTTTTGACGAACCATGTTGGCTTCTGGCTATAACTTTTTTTGCTTCCAGGTGTTTGCAGATTCATTGCTTGATTATCTTTTCCAAGATCTTCCCAGGTATTGATGTCAGGCTGGTTAGTCTATAGTTTCCTGGATCTGGTCCCCTCCCCCCTTTTTTTTTTTTTGAAGATAGATGCCACATCAGATTTTTTTTTTTCATTTCTGTTCAGTTGTAAAAGGTCCAGGTCTGATTGAAGATAAACTAAAAAAGGAAATTTTGCATCAGACTTAGTTGTCTGAGCAAAATTCCTATCACCCATAACCAAATGAATGTTAATTTAGAAGTTTGACTTTAATGCAGATAGTCTTGACTTACAACATTCAAAGTTATAACTGAACTAAAAAAGTGACTTAGGACTGGTTTTCACATGACTGTTGCAGCATGTTCACATGATCAAAATTTGGGCACTTGGCAACTGGCATGTATTTATAACAGTTGAACTATCCCAGGGTCATGGGATCATCATTTGTAACTTTTTCAGCTTGCTCCCGACAAGCAAATTGGGAAAGCCAGATTCTCTTTAAGAATCCCATGATTCACTGAACAGCTACAGCGATTCACTTAACAACTGTGGCAAAAACTCACTTAACAACTGTCTTGCTTAGGAATGGAAATTTTGGGCTCAATTGTGTTTGTAAGTCAAGAACTACCCATAGAAGAATTTTGCTTCATTAGATTATATACATTGTGATAGAATTCCATTCCTTATAATACATATGTAATTTTCAGTTTTGTAATTTTTTGAAATACAGTAGCAGTTGTTTGTTTTATAATTGTTTAAAGAGAATCTTAGGAGTGAAAATGAGATTACTTGCTTATGCCTTTTATTTATTTTGTGTGGTGGATATACAAGAGGTGTGTCCTTTTCCACTTGGCTGTGACACAATTCTTCCTTGTAGAGATGTTCAGCAATTGCTATAAAATATATTGATTATATTTAAATGACCTTTGGCAATTGCCACATTTGATGTCTCACAGTAACTGATAACTGTGTCTTCCTGTCTTCACAGAAGGCTTTGCAGCAGGCTGTGGGCAGTGGCTTAGCGGGGGAACTGAAAGATCCGGCTAGCGAGAAAGGTACTAGAAACCAGAATGGCAGGGTGGTATCGGCATCAGAATTGTCTACCTACATCATCAGACTGTCTATAGAAGGCCATAGATTTAGAGCTGTATCTGCCATAAACTCAGCCCCTTTGAGGGAAGAATATATCTTGTAGGCAATCCACAGTCACTTTTTTGTGAGATGAGCCATTATATAAATTGGTTTAATAATTCAATCTTTAAAATTAGATTTTTTTTCTCAATTACCATATTACCTATGATATTTTAAAAAATTAAAATTGTTTTATTTGTATCTACATTTCTCAGTTTTTTCAGAATACTTTCACCATACTTCCCAAATACAAAACAATCAAAATAGTAAATCCAGAATGCAGAACTATTGTTTTTCAAATTTGCTGGATTTCAGCAAATCCCAAATTAGCAATCCCATCAAGCATGACCATTGATGAATAATGTGGATACAGATGTGTCTCTGGTGTAAAGGTGGATAATTTTTTTTGCATGAAAGCGAATATTTGAAGGGGTTGAGGGAAAAAAACATGCCTGGCGAAGAGATGTAGACTACCAACAGCAGCTCTATATAGGTTAACACCATTTGTTTAGTGGCCATTAGAAAGCGACTTACCGTTTTCACACTGTTGCAGCATCTCCATGGTCACATGATAAAAATTTGGACACTTGCAACTTGCATGTATTTATGACCCTTGCAGTATCCTGGAGTCATATGATCACCTTTTATGACCTTTTGACAAGTAAAATCAATGGAGAAGCCAGATTCACTTAAGAGCTATGCCATGAAAGGTCATAATGTAGGACAAAACTCAACAACTCTCTTGTCCAGTAACAGAAATTTTGTGGTTATAAGTTGAGGACTACCTGCAGTCATTTTTATACACTTTCCCAACACGCTCAAAGTGTTCCCTATCTGCCACTTTACCATTCTTATATAAAACAGATACTACTTTCTCCTTATTACAGATGGAAAATTGAAAGATAACGTCTTATTTCAGGCCATTCAAGCAAATTTGTGACCATGCATAGATTTGAGGGTCTCAAAACACTGGTCTATAGCTTTAATGGTGACTTAAAGGTAATTGAAAAATTAGGTGTAACTTATTTGTTGTTAAGCAATCTTGGTATCTACAGTCTTTTTTAAAAATGCACAAAACTAAAAAGAAGGTTCTTGTGCATATCTGAAGCCAGCTGACTATGCTTCCATTGGTGTTCTTAATACGCTGGCACTATGTAGAATTACATATGAATTCAGTTGTATTATGAGGACTATAGTCCAGCGGTCCCCAATTTTTCCAGCTGTACGGGCTGGCAGAGGAAAGGGGATGGTTTTGCATGCACGCACGCTGCTTGCACAAATGGAGCTTCCTGCACTTGCCTGCCACTTGCGCAGCCTGATTGCCAACAGGCCGCAAACCGGTAGCTGTCTGCAGATCAGGGGTTGGGGACCCCTGCTATAGTTGGTTATAAAATGTATGTGCTTTTTGTTTTCATTTTCAGATGCAGACTGCAAGTGCACAAGTCAAAGTAAATGGTGGTGGAATTCCAGAACTGAAGGTTTTGGAGGAAGCTGGCTGGGGACTGGGGACTTTGCCTTGGCCTATGATAGAAATGATCCAATGGGTGAGGTATGTGGCAGTTTCATGTGATTATTCATACTATGATGTAGAAAATATTGGTGAAATAAACATATCTTAATTGAAGAGCTTTACAAGTACCAGTCATTGTAATAGACTACAGATATCATTGATTTGACTATAGATAACCTTAATAGACAACTATTTGTTTACCAATCATTCAAAATTATGATAGTGCTGAAAATAAAAACACTTATAACCAATCTTCAAAGCAATCCTATGGTTTTGTGATCAAAATTTGGGTACTTGCCAACCAACATAAATTCAAAATGCTTGCAGTGTCCAGGAGTCACATGATTGCCATTTGTGACTTTCTCAGGAGGTTTCCAACAAGGAAAGCCAGAGGGGGAAGCCAGATTTGCTTAACAACTATATAATTCACTTAATGACCATGGTGATTTGCTTAATGACTACGATAAAAATTCATAGTACTGATGCAACTCACTTAATAAACTGTTATCATTTGGTGACAGAAGCTCCAGCGCCATTGTGGTTGTAAGTCAAGGACCACCTGTATAGGCACTTCCATGCAAGTTTCATTTTCCAAGTCATTTCTTTTGAATACTGCCCTTGTTTTCTTTGGGCGAAAGGCTTCATTGTATGCCATATGCAGATGTTCTATGGTGATAATAGACTAAAATGGTTTTTTCACATCTACTTCTTTTTCACCATAGAGAGGATATAGGAGATTTTGGTCTATTTTTGTTGATGATGTCAATTTCCATTCTTCAGGTTTTTCAGGCTCCTTCTTCTGGTATAATGCCTGCCTTGGCTGGAATGTTGAATTATCTGGACTGGCCATATCATATGCCCCGGGAAGTCGAGAGCTCCACAGATGCCCAGGCGGTTTAGTAAGTGAGAATCTTCTCAAGCTGCGATCTTGCAGGAGATAAAGTGCACAATGCCACTGAAACTATCACATGAACTATCAGTTTAACACCTTGGAAATTAATCTGCTTTCAAAAACTCAGATAAACTGCTTGGAGGATTGTGGTATACCATTTAAAGGGCTATTGCTGATTAGACATTTTAAAATGTAATAAATTAAATTAAACATGTTGATATGATGAAGCCACCCCCCCAAATCTGGAATTCCAGATGGACTGGAATTCCCATTATCTCAGCCTGTAGGTCCTATTTGTCCTGTCTGTCTGTCTCCCATTATGGAGTTATAGTCTGACGCATCAGGTCAGTACAGTAACAGATTGGGGATAGGCTGTAATAGAATAACAGTGCTTACTAAATAAAGTCAGAAATGTGTTTTTATATAAATCAAAGGGCTATTTTAGAATTATTCTAAAAAGTAGTACTGAAGAAATGGAATGGCAGCCCTGACTGTATTCTAGAGGCCCTTAAAGATCTGGCTCGTCTACATTCTTGGTTGAGGTGCTTGGGGCTTCTGCTGGGTGCATGATGTTTGTTTTATGCCATCTGTTAAATATTTCTGTGGATTGTAGTTTTTAATATGTTCGTTTTGCAATATGTCCAGAATCAGCCTGCAGTCAGGGAGTGCCTAAACAAAACAAATAATAAGTAGGCCTTGATATCAATACAAGATTTTCTGTATGAGTAATAAGGGTTTGAATGGAACATGGGACTGTACCTGCTGTATTGTACAGGTAGTCCTCAAAATATGACCTGTCACTTAAAGGCATTTCAAAGTTATGACAGACCTCCCAAAATCTACATATAATCCCCTTTCAAAGTTACGGCTGCTACAGTGCCCCTATGGTTATTTGCCTTATAACTGACTGACACCTCTCACCTCTCTCCCCGCTCTCATTGCACCCTGTTGTGACCTTACAGCGATTGTGCCTGGTCCCCACAGCTCCTGAAGCAGCTGCCATTTTCAGAGTGCTGACAATTCCTAGCAGAAAGGACATGTTCGCTGCTTTTAAAGCTTTCTGCCCTGATCAGCTGGTTGTTGGGAGGCTGCAAACCTCCTCTGGTTCTTGGCAGGCTTTGGTGAATTAACTGCATGCATGCAAAGCCAGCAGCTTCAGGAGGAGCTTCCCCAAATTGTTCCCTCCCCTAGAAACCCTCATTTCTTCACAAAAAAAAAATACCAGAAACCTTCCCCCACCTTAGATACTGAAACTAAACTCTCCCTTTGTACCCTCCAATCTCAGCCCTCCAATATGTAAGTTACTTGATGAATGATAACACATGCAGCAAAACGGGTAGTTGTAGCAGAAGGTGAGTCCTTGAAAAGCAGTTTACTGCTTATCTGACTCCCCTTAG
The DNA here is from genome assembly GCF_049901715.1 of Pseudonaja textilis. NCBI lineage: Eukaryota > Metazoa > Chordata > Lepidosauria > Squamata > Elapidae > Pseudonaja > Pseudonaja textilis. Next base: position 101,749,280 of record NC_142008.1, on the reverse strand, counting down.
AATTGAGCTAGGACTCTTCTAAAGCAGGAGGCAGGTGTTGTGCTCTAGCTGCTGAATTGAACACTGAAAGCAAAAGTAACTTACATAGTTTTCCACCCTCTTTCCAGGCATACAGTAAATTCAGCAAATTAGGCAGTTAAAAGGGGTTGAGACTGTTTGGAGAGACCCAGTTTACAAGTGTGGTTTCATTGCCCAAATACAGAGGCTTGTTTGGAAGCCCCTCTGGCTTGGGAGCATGGTGCTGGACTCTAATTTAACTAGTCTCTTTCCTCCCTGCTGGGTTGCTTTTAACCTTGTAAGGTTTTTGCTGCTTGTCTGCCTCCTTTATAGACCCACCTGCCCCCCCTGCCGGCCAATAATGCACCCTATACCCTGCTTAACAATCTGTATGTTTGTTTAACGGGGGCATCAGGGAGAGCAGAGATAAGGTTGTTGATCAAAACTATCTCAATAGCCACCCCTACTTGTGACTATAATAGACCCACTCCATTCTAGTTGTAGTCGAACAGTATCGTACCTGTATTGTGATCTTAGGAAATTCAGGCAAGGTTGAAAACCTGTTGAAGTACCTCCTAGATATGCCTTGAGATGTATAATCAACATTATTCTTCAGATGCACTATGCTATTTAAAAGTCCTCTATAGAAATTGCTCAACATTTAATGCCTTCCACATTGCAAATTTCAGAATTTCCGACTATTGGTTAGGCTGGCAGTGCTTTTGAGAATTACCACTTGAAATATCTGGGTTATTTTTTTCCCTTGGAGGTGTTGCTTCTTAATTAGGTTAAGAACCTGGATATTGTCTCGGTTTAATGACAGATTTAATATTTTGTTTAGAATGGGGTTTAAAGGACAGACAGGGAGGCATCCTAGTCACTGCAAGAGAAATACTTGAGACAACTGCTTCTAAAAAGAACACAGCTGGAGATGCTGATTGGCTGGATTGACTCCCGTGTTCTGATGGAAAGTAATTTATATTGCAATTGCTTGCTTGCAATTGGTTTTCATGACCACAGTCTTTATAAATCACTGTTAAATAATTTATGTAGCTGATATAACACCAGTTAGAAGAAAACCCAAGAGAAACTGGTTAGAAAATCTGTGGTTGCGACAGATTTTTAAATTTTTTTAATCTGTTTGCATCCTGCCTTTATTATGATTACAAATAACTCAAGGCAGAGAACATACCCAACACAACTTCCTCCATTTTTCTCCACAACAACCTTATGAGGTGAATTGGGCTGAGGAAGGTTGACAGGCTCAAGGTTACCCAGATCACTTTTATGGCTAAGGCAGGACTCAAATTCATGGTCTTCCCATTTTTAACCTGGTGTCCTAACCAGTAGACCAAATTGACTCTCACTAGTTAGAGTACATTATTCTTTGTCATCTGTTCTTGTTTGGTAGTAGCAGCATGATCAGGGGTGGGATTCAAATTTTGTAATAATCAGTTCTGTGGGCGTGGCCATGTGATTGTGTGGGTGTGACTTTTTTTTTAGCACACAACACCACCACCCCAGGGTTTTGGGCCTTCTGAGCCTCAGGAAAGTCTCCGGGGGGGGGGGTGTTTTTGCTTCCAGAAGGCTTCCCTGGCGTTCAGGAAGGAAAAAGGAGCATGCTCCCCCTTCCCCCTGTGGTCTTTTGGGGCCTCCTGGGCCTCAGGAGAGCTCCTGGAGGGGGTTGCTCCCAGAGGCTTCCCTGGGGCTCAGGAAGGCAAAAAAATGGAGGGGGGCTACCTGGGCCTCAGGGACCCCCAGGAAGGAAAAAAAATGGAGCATGGGGACACACACAGCAGCCCCCTGTGCTCCATTTTGGGGCCTCAGGGAAGCCTCTTGGGTGAAGCAGTAAGTAAGCAATGGGAATCCTGGCACAGCTGATCGTAGGAACAGCTGATTGTCGGGAGTGGGGGGAAAAGAAATATCTTAAGGAATGACTGAGCGGGGAAGAATGCAGTCAGCAATGTCGGGCATGCACACAAGGTTGCACATGCGCGATAAAGACTGACCGGGAAGGAGGGGAGGAGCGGAGCAGGGCTAGGCAGGGGCACGAGTTGCCAGTTCTCCAAACTGTAATCCCACCCCTGAACAACATGCTCTAAAGCAGTGTTAAAAGTTAAAAGTTGGCATCTTTAAAATGTGGAGGCTTCCACGCCCATGGTTGACAGAGAATTCTGGGAGTGGAAGGCCACACATATTAAATATGTTACCTTTGAAAAACACTTAATTTACGTGGAGAATAAAGAAGAATAGTTACAAGTTCTGATACATAGATCTGGATTTGAATTTCACAAAATGCTCAGGGAAGGCCCTCTCTTGAAAACAGCACAAGATAGCTAGAAGAGTGACGTAAATCTGCATTGCCGTATTACTTTGTGGGTGAATTTCTGATTCTGCCATCTGTAAACTTCAGATGCTCATTGTATCTTCACTATAGTCTGACAGATTCAGTTGCCTCTTGCTTTCTTGGATCTGAAGAAGCCGCAGATTCCAGCCAGTTATTATATCTATGTCTTACTTAGGAGAAATGTTCCAGGATGCTGTTGGCTGAAAATCCTAATCCTGGAGGCATATGTAATGAGGAAGGAGATAGTTTTTAAGTACACAAGGTCAAAATATCTTATTTGACCTGTTGAGGTTAGTGGGGATTTAGTTATACATTGATTCAGCTCTCTAATAACGTTTATAAAATGCTGCTGTTGGTAACTTTGTGAAGAATAGTACATAAGTTCCTATTTGCTGGTTTGGTACTACCCGAAGGCTTCTGTGCGTGCTAGGATCTTAGGTTATATAGGGTTTCTACCTTTTGAAATGTTAAGATAAAGACTAGAAAGCAAGAGACTCAGAGTTCAAGTCCTGCCTTAGCTATGAAAGTCAGCTGGATACTTGGGGCCAGTCATTCTCTTTCAGCCCAACCCACCTCACAGGGTTGTTGTGGAGAAAATAGGAAGAGGAAGGTATGTTAGGTATGTAATGGCCTTGAGTTTTTTGTATAAAATAATAAAAGTGGGGTATAAATAAATAAAATAAACATGGGCTCTCTGAAAAGACAAATAGAAGGAATATCCTAATTTTCTTCATTTCTCAACAGTGGGGATGAAGATATAGAAGAAGTGGAGCTGGTGGCTGAAGTGCGACTGGGGGACATTGGTGCTCTCTCAGGCATCTCCAGAAGAAACCTCTCCTGGAGGAGGCAAAAGGCTGGTGTGTGGGCTTGCCTGTATATGCATATGCAAATGAGGATAGAAATGCAGGTAGCCCTTGACCTATGACCAGTTGCTTACCAACCATTCAAAGTTACGACAGACCTTCTCAGGAGTACATATGATGCAGTTCCAACGTTCTCATGACCACCTGCACTCTCTGTCATATGGCTGTATTTTGGATGCTGAGAAACCGGCCCATATTTTTGGTCATTTGCAGTGTCCTGTGGTTACATTTCCTCATTTTACAACATTAACCTGATAACTTAATTCCAGTTTTGGGGAAAACTGGTCCATAGCAAACCTTTGGCTCATCTTATGACCGTTTGCTTTATGACTGTAGCAATTGCTTAATGATTCCCCATTCCCCCAAATAAAGTAAAAATGGATGGTGACCAGCTTTACGACTGTCATGACTTAGACTGTAATGTGTAGGCTCCATCATGGTTATAAGTCAAGGACTACCAGTATGGACAAAAAAGAGAGGGAGGAATCTTCAAGCCTTCTATACCTACTCATTTTGTTGACCTGGAGCCAACAATTTTATATTATGTCCAGTGAAACTGGGCTGGCAAGCCTAGTGGTGAGATACAAAAAGATGTTAACTGTTCAGTCCCTTTCCCCAGTTCAGAGTTGTGTATGTTTTGATATAAGGAGCTACATTTTCAAATTCAGGTAGTCCTCAACTTACAATCACAATTGAGCCAAAATTTCTATTGCTAAACAAGTCAGTTGTTAAATGAGTTCTGCTCCATTTTATGATCTGTATTACCACAGTTAAGTGAATCACTACAGTTATTAAGTTAGTAAAAATTGGTGAAGTGAAATTGGCTTCCCTCATGACTCTGCTTGTCAGAGGGTCACAAAGGTAACCACAAAACCCTTGGACACTGTAACCATTACAAATGCACCCCAGTTACCAAACATCTTCATTTTGATTATTTGACCACAGGGATGCTGCAATGGTTATAAAGGTGAAAAATGGTCATAAGTCACTTTTTTTAGTGTTGTAACTTCAAATGGTTACTAAATGAATAATTGTAAGTCAAGGACTAACTGTATGTTTAGCCCAGATTTTTTTCTTTTCATGGAAAACCTTCCAGAGATATTCAAGATTTGTCCTGCCCCTGGTCCCTCTACTTTCCCTGCCTGCCAGCCTAGAATCTGAAACTTCTTCTGCTGAAGAGAGCCCGTACAGTAACACTTAGGAGCAACTTGTTTAATGGACGAATAAAACACAACCTTCGCCAATGTGGTACCTTTCAGTACTGTTAGACTTAATGTTTGAGAAACAAGTTATGAGTGTTAATTTATCTTAAAATGCAGGTTTCTTTTTTAAAATGAATTTGGTGCGTTTCTGATAACTTCATTTGCTTTTGCAGCTTGCCTTGGATCATCTTCCCCCTGCTGGCGAGGAAGCAGAGCCTCCCACATTGGTCACTCCTCTGTTTCAGAGCAACCCTATGTTCTAGACCCACACAGAATTCTGCCTGTGCATAGAACAGATAGGGCTACTTGGACTTCTGATTTAGAGAGAAGCAAGATTTTGCAGTCCCCTAAAGCAGACAGGACTTCTTCACCCTGTTTGGCCATGACTTTGGGAATTGGCATGGGAGTCTCCACTGGGGGACAACAACGTCCACAAAGTACTGCTGGTCGAGAGTCTGAATCTCAGCAACGGTCCCAGCCACCACCTGGGAGCTCTCTGGATAAGGCTGATTCCAGCACCTCTTCTTCATCCTCTTGCTCTTCATCCTCTTCTTCCATGTCCTGCCATCAAGGCCTACCTGGTGAAGATGGTGGTTCTTCAAATCCCTGCCCTCCCATTCACTCCCCAGACTTAGATATTTATGATCCTTTCCACCCTACTGATGAGGATAATCTCAATGGTGATTTTGGCTTTGGGGACTCCCCCCATAAAGAAGCAGAGGGTGGGCGGCATGACCAGAAATATGATCCCTTTGATCCCACAGGCTCCAACCCCAGCTCCTCTATTAGTACTCCTTCACCAGAGGATGAGGAAGAGGAGGATGAGGAAGAGGAGGATGAAGATGATGACCATGACGAGCAGCCCCCTGATATGTCACATAGCATCAGCCGCATTTCAGAAACATTGGCTGGAATCTACGATGAAAATAGCTTGAGCCAAGATTTCCCAAGCTCAGAGAAAGGACAAGAAGATTCAGAACCAGAAGCAGAACCTAGCAGAGGCTATGAGACTGAGGCAACCTGCCCTGCTGAGAGTTCTGAGAGCAAAGGACTTTCTGGTGCTGATTCCACCCTGCCTGAGGAACTTCCCTCAGACCAGGGAGACTCTAAAACTCCAGAACCGTGCCGCCGGGTATTTGTGGTGGACTTGGCTCCCAAAGGGCGCTTGGATGCTGAAGCCAAGACTCCACTGGAAGGGAAGGTGTCCTTAGAGGTAGTGACCGTTGGAAATGCTAAGCTAAGAGGTGGAGAGAAAACATCAAAAGGAGGTGGGCATCCTCGGGCTGGGCGCAGATCGTCAGTGGAATGGGATGGAAGCGGTGGCGGTGAATCAGAAATCGAAGAGGGCGAGATTGTCCAGCCAGAGGATGAGCGGTATAGCCCCATTCGATTGTTTCGAAGTAGATGCCGGCCAGCTGAGCCACGAACTCTCCGGGTGGTGGAAGGAGATGATTTCTTATCACTGCATGCAGACTCTGATGAGGAAGGAGCCTTACAGATTGATTTTAATGAAAACCAGCCAGATCCACGTTGGAAAGGTGTGGATTTGAGACGGAAAATCCTAACCCAGCGGCGAGAACGCTATCAAGCTCCATCACCTCTGCCTCCTCCGCCACCTCCACCTGCCCCCAAACGCCCTGCCTCCAAAGCTCACTCTGGTTCTAGTTCTGGTTCATGTAAGAAATCAAAAAGAGAACGCAAAAGATCAAGAGAATGCAAGACATCGAAAACCAAGGAGACCTATGGCTCTTCCTGGAACCCAAAGAAGAAATCAAAATCACGCTCAAAATCCAAAGAGCGTCGACATTCACACCACAGGACCTCGAGGTCCCGCTCACATCACCGAACATCTCGCTCCTGGTCCCCTTCAATTAGCACCAGCCTGTCTGCCGTTGGATCCTCGCATACTTCAGCTGAACGGCACAAAAGCAGGCGATCTAAGTCAAAGGAGAAACGCCACGGCCATTGTTCTCGGTCACGAAGCAGCAGCCGTGCTCACCGAAGTAGGCACAAAGACAAACATCGTGGGGAAGGTGGCAGAAAGAAGAAGAAGCGCTCTCAGTCTCGCTCACGTGAGAAGCATCTCTCCCATCGGTTATCTAAGGACAAAGAGCGAGAGGTCCACCTTCTGGAGGAACCCAAGCCTGAAAAAGCTTTGATGGAACGACGGAGAGATGCAAGAACTGTGGTGCCACCTTCAATCCAGGATCTCAACGACAATGATCTCTTCACTATCAAAAGGACCATTACTGTCAACCAGCAGGAGAAGATGGAAGGACTTCTGGAGACACCAGAGAGTGCTAAGAGGGAAGTGCTGTATGATTCTGAGGGCATGAGCTTCGATGCTTGTTTTTCAGATCGTGAGCCGCCTGAAGAACCCAAATCTAATGCAATGCGGCTAAATCCTAAGGAGGATGCAATTCCATCCCGCAAAGATAAAAGGCCGGAGGAGGAGACAAAACAAAAGATGTGCAAGGAAAAAGAACGTAAAAGAGCCTATCTGGAAGACCGCCCAGGCACCCGTGAGAAATACAAAAAAAAACTCAAGGAGGGACCTCCTACTTCCGAGCAGCAAGAATTACCCAAGATAGAAAAAAAAGGCAGAACTGACAGAGACAAAACAGGGAAAAAGATCAAGGCTGGAAGCCACAAAGAAAGTAGCAAGCTGGGATCAGGTCGGAAAGTGAAGCTCCAGTCCAAGGTAGCTGTATTGATCCGGGAAGGGGTGAGTAGCACGACATCAGTAAAGGAAATGGGTTCTATTGGTGTAAAGTTCAGCCGAGACAAGGAGAGCCGCTCACCATTCCTCAAATCAGAGGAAAAGGTGTTAATGGTTGGGGCACCAGCAGCAGGCCAAGGTGAAATGACTGATGTCAAAGAGCAAGGCTTCAAGCTCAAAAAAATCAAAGGACTAAAAACTAAAATGGGGGTGAAGAAACTGAAGGGCATCAAGCCAAAGGGTGCCTCAGAGCCCAAGAAAAAGAAGAAGCTCAAAGTGAAGACTGGGCTGAAGAAATCCAAAGCTGATAGCTGCAGTCAGGGGGCAATCAGTCCTTTGAGGGTCAAAGAGGAGCCTTCATGGTCTGGTTCAGAAAAATCAGGGGGCACAGCCAAGCCACCAAGTCCTCAGCCATTGGCCCCAGGGCAGGAACTCACACCCGATTCCCAGACAGTGGACAGCAGCTGTAAGACACCTGATGTCTCCTTCCTTCCTGAGGATCCCCCTGTTGAGCAGCCCAGGGTGCCAGCTGATGAGCCAGAAGCAGACAGTTTGTCTGAACCCAAAGAGGAGCAGCCACTGCAGCAGCCATCCCATCCTCCCCGTAGTTTGCCCCAACCCCCTGCTCCCATGTCATGGAATCTGCAGGGGGGAGTAGACTGCACTAGTGGTGTATTGGCATGTAGGTATCATGATGGTGGTGTGTGTGTATGTGTGTGTGTGTGTGTTAGGGAAGTTTCCGTTACGTGGGGGTTTGTGGGACTAGATTCCAGTTTATTGCAGGTCAGTTTGCAGTATGATTCTATAAATCTCAGACCAAATAAGGTGTTCCAAAAATAACATTCCTTCTTTTTTTAAAGGAGCTTTATATTGTGGGTTTATTGGGATTTATACTTAGAGATTATGAATAGGCTGATTGATCAAATTCAATACAGGCTTGGATAGCTCAGATATTTGTTGCTATTGATTCTAACTAAATGTTTTTTGCTATCTGGAAAATCCCTGAAATAAAAGCTTAGAAATCCACACTGGGAACCCAGTTAACAACATGAATTACAAAACAAGCGAAAGAAGGAGAAAGTTAATAAATACTACTTCTTTCCTCTTACTAGAAGTTTCAGGTCCTTTATAACATTTTTTGTTACAAGTATTGAGTGCCCTTTCAGAATGTAGTTTTTACAATCGCTAGTGTAGAAATGGTGGGTGCTGAGCTCCCGCTGATGGAAACTGACCTAAGAAATAGTTGTTTTTTGTTTGCAGAATAGTATGATCATTATTAAGGTTTAACTCTTTGTGATGTATGATATTCAGAGGATCTCCCAGTATCCTTAAAACCTGCTGGATGAGATTGACAGACTGTCATGCTGGGAAGAGGGTGGTTAATGGGGTAGATAGCACTTTGAATGCAAAGATGCTTCACAGAGTTGTGGGCACCTTTTCCTGGACTTGCATGTTATTTGCATAATCCCCCCCAAAAAAAAGAGAGTTAAGGAAGCACACCCATGCCTGCTCCAAAGCAATTTTTTTGCATGCTGTTGATAGCTTTAATTCAGGCATGTATTCTTTTAGGATCACGCAGCTAATATGATTTTATGAAAAGATACTGATTTTTTTAAGGAAAAAAAAAATCATGCTGAAAGCATGGTATGCATGCTCCACTTGCTTCAAAGCATCTTTTTGGCTCTAGATTCAAAGTATTATATATCCTTAGCTTTTGATCTTTCCCAGTTTCAAGTCTTTTGTCTTTCTAAGCTGAAGGTAGAGCAAATTAAAGAATACCGTCTGAGATGTGGTACTTGTGGCAATGGGCTGTAAACAAATTTAATAAATAAAGTAATAAAATGTCCTGCCACGGCTGTGATTTGTTACGGAAAATGTAGTCTGAGATAGAGCATTAGGCACTTAATTATCTGTTTCCCACTCCCATGCTTTGGAACCATTGTCTAAGACTCTTGGTTTTTTTTACTTAGTGACTGCCCTGCTCTTCAAGATGGAAGAGGCCAATCTTGCAAGCCGGGCAAAAGCCCAGGAGCTCATTCAAGCAACCAATCAGGTAATAACACAAATTCTGAGATTTGGATTATTGGGTATGAATTTTGAATGGCTTGGTTTCAAAATGTGTTCACAGCAGCAATGGAGTTTTTTGTTGTTCTCAACTAAAATTCTTGAAAGATCAGGCTCCAGTGATTCTCCTTGAAATTTTGATAAGGCTCCGTTAGAAATTAACTGTGCTGGAAACCTTGATAAAAAATGAGACTCTCAAGGATGTGTGAATTCATCTTGACACAGACAAGGTTGGTACTATCGGAGGCAAGTGGAGGAGAGGGAGACAGCTTCAAAGCCCAAAATGCTGTGTATTGCAGTTCCCTGTACAAGCAAACCTGCCTGCTGTCTGGCAACAAGGTCGGCACCCTGAAAACAGAGAACATCTGGTTATTTTATCTTATGTTTAATGCTTTTTTTTCTCCTGGTTCTCATGGCTGCAGGGAAAGTTTAGAAACCTAGGGGTTTTTTCCCCCCCTTAATGTTTACATGAAATAGGCCTTGGCTGAGGGATCAGAGCTGCCTTTATCTAGAATAACAATTCCCCCCACTCTCCTAAGCTGGCCACATAATGAACTCTAGAGCTTCACCTGTTTTTTGAAACTTAAAAAGAGAAAAAGGTTTATGTAATTTGAAAAGCTCTCCTTTTGAAACCAGCATGCATGTAATTCGATTAATAACCTATTTTAAAATATAATAAATGCACTGTTGAAATGTCCCTCCATAGCTTGCTGGCTTCTAGGCATGTTGAATTCCAAAATCTGTCATTAGACTTGCAAACCAGGCTTTTTGCAGGATATTGACTGCACAAGGTTGTTGCCAGGTTCTTTTTATTTGAATTAGAAGAGTAGCCTTCCTTTCCAGATAAACATGTGAGGCACTGTGGTAAATGTAAATTGCAGAATTTCTCCTTGTAAATGACATAGCATTCTGAAGCTATTTCACAATATAGACTCCATATTAAGAATGAGATTTATTAAACAACCCCAAAGCATATTATCAAGATGAGGAGGATACAATATCTAATATCCTTCACCATTGACCATATTAGCAGCTGCTAGGAATTGCACTAGCAACATTTGGAGGACTGCTGGTTCTCCTTTTCCTTCCCTCAACTATAACATTAAAAGAAATGTCAACACTGCTTAGTAATTCTGCAATATCCAATTGTACCCAATGGGATCTTCTTGTGCACCCAGAGAAGGGAACTCACAGGCCATTGTGACTTTCCTATATATAGGCAAGTAGACTTATTTGACTGGTAGTTTCAATTTTGAAATAATGAGATTGTAATACTCTGCTCCACAGTATAAAAAAAATGGAAAATATAGAGTATATTACAGTAGTTGAGCAGGCGGTCCAATGTATTTGTCTTAATCCCAAGCCAAGCCATCTTAACCATGTTTTCTTTACTCTCTTATTCCAGATCTTGACTAACACCAAGCCCTCAGCTTCTTTAGCCCCCCCTCAGCCACCAGCACCGCCCACTCATCTGCCTTCCTCCCATCTAGCAGTCCCACCCATTTCCTACCATTTGCAAGGATCAATGCCTCTAGGAGGCTGTGGCTCAACTCCTAGCACCCCTACAGGGGGGTTGCCAGGAACTTTGAGCCAGGCTTCAGCAGGTCCTCCTTCTGCTGGCATTTTTGCTTCTTCCTCTGGCACCGATTTGGGCAGTACCAGTTCTGAAGGGCGTGGAGACAGCGATAAGGTAAAAGTCACCAGTCTTTTCACACTTATTATGCAGCTCAGTTAAGGATTCTTTTTTTTTTTCAGTGTATGTTTTGTTTTTATTAATAAACATTTTGAATATAGTACATTGTCAGGGCATATCATTACAAAAAGGAAACAAAAATATTAACATGTGAACTAATAAAAATAATAGTATAATAGTAATTTCTCTTTATATTAGTTTATTTGTAATTCTGTTAATTATATCAATGTTTGTAATTATTATTCATATATATAACAACAATCTTCACCTAGTTTCTATCTCTTATCTCTAACCACTCGTAAAATCTATTCCATGTTAAATAATATTCTGTGTCTTCTTTGTCCTTTATTTTTTAATGTCAATCTATCCATCTCTGCACAGTCTAGTATTTTCCAAATTACATCTTCATCTTCTCATTTTTCCAATATTGTGCAAATCCTTGCAGCTGTTAATACGTGAAAAACTAAATATACGGTGCCTTTATCATAGCCCTCTGGCATTATACCCAATGAAAACGTTTCTGGCTTCAGATCTATATGTTGCTTAATCATTTTTTCCAACTATATGTATGTATTTTTTTTTCCAGTATTTTCTTGCTTCTGTACAAGTCCACTACATACTATATAAGTACCTGGGGTTTGATTACACTTCCAACATTTGGCAGGCATGTTGCTAAACATTTTTGCCAATCTTGCCGGTGGCAAATGCCACTTATAAAACATTTTGTAAAGGTTTTCCTTATATGCAGTAGCCATTGTCAGTTTATAGTTCCTGTTCCAAAGTTTTTGCCATTTTCCTAGTTCCATTTTTTTGTAACCAAAAGTTTTGCCCATACAATCATTATTTCCTTGATTTGCTCCTCTTCCATTTTATAACTTAATAGTTATATATTTTTTAAATCAATTTTTTATCTGTCCCTAATAATATCAAATGTTGTTGGTTCTTTATAGAAATCCCATGTTTTTGCATCTTTCTCATATCTTGTTTGTATTTGCAAATGTGGCTACTATGCTAAGTCCACCCCTTGGTTTTGCAATTGTTGTCCAGTGTTAAGTTCAACATTCTCATTTAAAATGTCCTTATAACGTACATTTTTTCCAAATTAATAAGATTTGGATATATCAATGCTTCCATTGTGGAAAGCCAGACTGGTATTTTCATATAGTTTTGTAATTTAAATTTTCCACATATCTGAAGTAAAGCAATCCTCACATAATGTATTTGAAAATATCTATGTATCGTACTCCTTCCATACCATAAAAAGGCATGCCACCATAATTGAAGATCATGTCCCTCTATTAGTAATAGTCTTCTATGTTTCAAATTCATCCATCCCTTTACCCTTTAACTCACAGGCTTGCTTGCAGCTTCCAAAAGCCTGTAAAAGATTTTCAGGGTGATTGAAGGGGGAAAGTATTAAATATATGGACATTAATTATGGACACTATAGTTTTAAAATTAAATGTGAACTAAATTTAGTTTTTGTCCATGTTTTCTCCAAGCCTCATCCATTTTTTTCCTCCAGATCCTACTACGCTTAGCCTGAGAAAAGTGATTCCTCCCTGCATGTGAAACAACTGCCTCTGAGGCAAGGTGTCTCTTTGCAGTCATAATTGCATTGTAAAACTATATCTGAAAGAGGTCAGGTGGTCTCCATACTTTGGGCTTGGAGCAAAGAAAGCCATGGCTCTATTTTCCAGCTGGTCAACTTCGGAAGCTTACTACCAGTGACTGACAAACTTGATCATCCTAAACCTATTTCCTGTTTTGCTGTCATGTATTCCTCCTACATTGATTTTTTTGACTGTCTTGCCTGTATTCCCTGCAGTATCTGAAAAAGCTTCACACCCAAGAGCGAGCGGTGGAGGAAGTCAAGCTGGCCATCAAGCCCTATTATCAGAAGAAGGAGATCACCAAGGAAGAGTACAAGGACATCCTGCGCAAAGCAGTCCATAAGGTAAAGCAGTGGCACCGTAGAAGGAGGAAATGAGCAAAAAAAACCCGAAAGCAGAGGGGGCAGAGTATTTTAGAAATCACTTTTTCTTTTTCCTTCTCCTTCCCCTCCTCCCCTCCCTTTTAGATCTGCCACAGCAAGAGTGGTGAAATCAACCCTGTCAAGGTGAATAACTTAGTGAAGGCCTATGTGCAGAGATACAAGTACTTTCGAAAACATGGACGGAAGATGGATGAAGAGCAAAGGCCTCCCAAGGAAACGGGGGGAGCAGACAAATCTGGCTTGCCCATGCCCCCGCTCTGATCTCCACTGAAGAAATAAATCACAGCAGCCCTTCTTTATGCAAATTGGCTTGGCTGAGCTCCCAGCCCCTTCCCCGTCGCTCTGGGGGAATAGTGGAAAGGGGGTTGGAGCAATACATTTTGTTTTGGAGGGGTCGCATTTGTAGAGTACAGTTCTTGTGCATCTGCTACCTGCCCTGGAAACCTCTCCCTTTCCTAAACACTTTCACAGATTTGGCCACAAAATTGACTTGTGTTTTGCTCTGTAAATACCGATGGCAGAGAATGGGGCTAATTTTAAGTTTCATCACTCTCAAGCATTCATGATAGCAATGGGTGGATCTTATTCCTCTGACACGCCTAGTTTTTACTCATTTTAGCATGTTTTTAATTTGATGGTGTTATCTTTGCCCTCTCGTCAATGGTCATGAAATGGCAGCACCACGGTTGACGTACAGATGGCAGTTTCCTGTCATCCTGGACAGGCAAACATCCCTTATTTTCTGCTTCCAATTGTAAGTTTGTCTGTCATACTCTTTCCCACCCTGTTTATCTTCATAAAACTGCATTTAGCCATCTAAACTGGGCAGTGTGTCAGTGATCTTTTAGCAATGCGATTCTATTTCTTTCACAGGCAAGTGGATTGCTTTTCTAACATGAGAGTGTTTTTTTCTCCAAAGGATGCCTTTTTGATGGCTACTGAATAGACACTAATGTTTTGAGGATTGCAATTTCTCCCCTATCTTACAGGAGGACTTGGCATGGTTTTCCAGCTTTAAGTGCCTCCATGCTATTTCATGTGAGATTTCAGACATCAATGTTACATAGAGCGGGTTTCTGAGGGATTTTAATTTAAACAAGCTGGCACAGACATACAATTAAACCTTAGCATAGATTTCCATTTTACTAACTATAGAGTCAGATCAGATTTCTGTTGAGATGTCAACCCAAAATAACATAAGTCCAAGGCACACAAGATTGTCTGGATGACAGGTAGATTTACATTAATTTGATGCTAATTTTATAACACCTGTAGCAATTTACATCATTTGCATAATGTTAAGCTATTTGTCTCAGTTTGAGGTAAAAGCATGCAAATTATGTAAATAACTGCAATGATGTACTCATATTTAACAAGATGTTAATATTCCTTTCCCAATTGGTCCATTAAAATGATTTTTATGTATCTGGAGAGTAAGTAATGCCATCTTGTGAGCAAGGGGGGCAATTGCATCGGTAATCCAGGTCTTTAGTTTTAAATAGCACTAAGATTTGCACTCTTAGCTGTTCATGGAAATATCGTGCTAGAAGCACCTACAATAAGTTCTCCATAGTAAAATCCTGTATCTGCTTAGTATAGTCCAAAGTCTATGCTTTGAAAGTAGCAGTAGTTTAGAAGAAACTTAAATTGTGAACAGAAAGGAAAACAAAACCAATAAAGAAAGGTGAAAGGTAACTTGAGAAGTGACTTGAGAAGAGCAATGATTGCAGTGCACAACTAGACCTTTGATAGAGTAGGCAAACATTAGGGCAAAGTCCTCAAAGGTAAGGGCAATTTAACCAGAGAATTGATGAGCTTGCCATGGTTTTCTGAGTCTGCTTGCTGGAGATCATTGGACTCTGAACAGTCACTTTGGATTTGCATTATTTCTGAAGGTCCCATTTTGAATAGGATTCAACCCACTGACCCATAAAATCACTTTTATTTATAATATTAAGTATCTACATACCGAAGAGATATAGCTACAGGAATTAGAGTAAATAGATATCTACTGAAATGATAAGGATGCCTGAGGACTTGTAAAAGTGGGTTAAGAGTGGTGGGGAAAACATGCTGGCAAATTGCAAGGTGGCTTGTTTTAGCTTACAGATTTGGCCCAAGTGCATAAGAAATGGTAAGAATCTCAGTCAAAATTACAATAAATATTTTTTGGGAGTCAGATTATGAGATGGAGAAGTGGGAAATTTTCATCTTCAAGGTGGTTGCTGTGCAATAAGCTTGTACAACTATATTCACATCTGGGGGGGAAAAGTTTCTGAATAATGTTCTTATTCTGTTTGAACATACATTCTTGGATGGTTTCAAGGTTGGAGAAGGCAAGGAGACTAGCTGAAATGGCAGAGGGGCTGACTTACGGAAGAGGATTACTGGAAGAAATGCCACATGAAATTGTTGAGAAAAGGGCAATAGGGACATTTGAACATAATCAAGTTACTTTGCCAATTTGGATCAGGTATTTGCAGCACTTAAAAAAAATGGCAAAAATGTTTAGGTTTTTTAGAACAGGAAAAATAAAATTTGGGAAGTGAGCATAGAAGAAACATACACGTTTGTGGTCCAGGTATTTCACTCATATTATCTCCTGGATAATCCTGCAAAACCTGGTTGGTAGAAGACTGGTATTAAAAAAAAAAGCTTTACTTCAGAATGTGTAATGTTTGGAATTTACTTCTGCAAGATAGATGGCTTAAATCTCCAGAGTTGAGAGGTACGGTAGTGGCCAAAATTTTGGAAACCTTTTGGGAAAAGTATATTTTTGAGGTTTGATGGCTAACAACACTGCTTTTTTTTTCGTAGTACCATAAAATTATATATCAATGTAAAGATAATTTAATCAAGAATGTAATGCGATAACTTTTCTGAAGGATTTGCTATTAGAATAGCAGTTATAAAGAAGAAAAGTGAAACAGAAAAAATGAGATATACAAAAATTATCATGTCAGTTAATACTTAGTTGGGAAACCTTTAGCATGAATTATAGCCTTACAACATCTTCCCATGGAGTGAACAAAGTGTTTTAGTTCTGCAGCTGTTATAATGTGAAATCAAGATTGAATGATTGCTTCTATTAACTGAGTTTTATTGCTGGGTCACTTCTGACCAACAAGTTTCTTTAGTCAGCTCCATAGATTTTCAATTGGGTTAAAGTCTGGGCTATTCCCAGGCCATTCCAGCAGTAGAATATCATTCTCTTGAAACCACTTTTTGCACACAACAATATGACACAGAGCTGAATCCTGTACGGAAGGCTTCAGTTTGGGCTCAAGTTTTAATATATTTTTGGCTATTTTTATTCCTATTAATCACACAAATTCTGCCCGCGCCTTTTGGATGGCTCTCTAAATACTCATGCTCATTGGCTACAATCAGATGAAGGAAAGATATATTAATCTAAGCAAGTTGTGCTTCCTTTTTCTGGTTATTTGGCTATAACTTCATAGAATACAGATAATCGAACAAACTTTGTTGCACCATATTCTTGATTAAATCATCTTTCCATTGATATATAATTTTATGATACTAAAAAAAGTGGTGTTATTAGCCATTAAACCTCATAAATACACTTTTCCCAAAAGGTTTGCATTATTTTGGCCACTACTGTATAATTCAATTATTTTTTGGTCTGGTGGAACTACTGTCCCCATTTTTTTCTTGCTGTTTCTACTCTTTAGCAACTCTTGCTCCTGCCTTAAAAATCATGATGGCTTAGTTTTTCTCTCCAAACTATCTAATTTATAATTAACTATATTTATTGTACAATAAATTTTACAGAGCCAGACTTCTATAGTGATTAGGGTACTGGTCTAGAAACTAGGAGCTTGCGAGTTCTAATTCTGCCTTATTACACCCAATTGGGCGACCTTTGGGCCAGTCATTCAACCCCTAGGAAGATATGGCAAACCATTTTTTTAAAACAATAAAGTTTTATTTGGGTTTTTACACATACAAAATACAAGTAAACATTTCTGAAATCTTGCCAAGAAAACTGCAGAGATGTATCCAGAGAGTAGGAAGTATCACTGACACAAAGACTTAAAAAACAATAATGGATATGTATAATCTACTGGTACATACTCATTCTTTCACATAGTTGGATAGATTGCTTTATGTTATGTGAATCTCTGATCATAGATATGTCCAAATAAGCTAAGAAGTTTTAAGATAATTTTATCCATTCATGTGGTTAACTTACAAATCATGGTCTGCTAAGGTGCATTCAACCATATTTTTGAATTTGCGCATAACATGTTTTCTTCCTAGCATAACGATGTGTCAAGTGGAGTGACTGTTCTTCAGTCACAGATTAAGCTAGGATTCTTGGCTTAGTTTCATGTGCAAATTCAGAATTCAGAACAAATGAGAAAGGGCTTTACTACAGTTCTCAATCTTCTAGATGTAATCAACTTTAATTCCCATAATCTCTAAATGCCATGAATCCCTGAGCTAAATATTCTGGAATATGAAATTAAATACAACTGGAGGGTGCCATATCAAAACTAAGGACTTCATTGAAAAATAGAATAATTATACTTTGAAATAACAATACTAATTTGGTTGAATTGAGAAAGGCAGTCCCCATCTCCAGTCCTTCCATGAAAACCTGAAGACCTGGCTGGCTGGCGCCCCGATGGGTGAGTTCCACATTGGAGATGGCTACTGGACTAACAGCTGACCCAATCTCCTCCCCCTTCGTCCTGCTCCCTCCCTGCTCATCTTTTAATTTATATTGCTACCCTTATTTGACAATTGTTTACATTTTAAAATAATTCTACAGTCTATTGCTGCCAATAAAATTGACAGCAAATTTAATCATAAATAAGTTTTAGAAGAAAGCAAAAAGAAAATTCCAAATATAGGAATACATTGTACTGGAAATTGCTAATTAGAACAAGTAGGCAATAGTGTGCCAAGCCCTTCAAATACATTGGACGATGACATCCATCAATCGTGGGATTATAATACAGTTTCCAATTTAAATAAAAAGGGAGCAATATGAAGTTGAGAAGCAAACTGCAACAGTAGCAGGAGGATTCAAGAGTGATTTTTTATAAGACATGAGAAGGACACTAATAATAACTTAACATCTGCAATACCGGTTTGACAAAATTCCAACAAATAAACCACAAAGTCTAAGTGCCATACTGCTGGGGATTTTAAAAAAGTCAAGATTGTATAAAATAGACAAAACAGTAAAATTGCTATTGAAGTTTCCATATGTCTATTATTTAAATCAGATGAGAACTTTGATTTGTGTAATATTAATACTTGTCTGTACGTTGGCAAGAAAATGAGGAAATCAAAATATCAGTATGAAGCAATTTTTTATTAGATCAAACAAGACAAGATTCTAGACCAGTGATCTCTTTGTTGTGGTGTGCTGAAAGCGTGCACGTGCCAGCACTCACAATGCAATGCGCGCCCCCCGTGTATGTGTGCACAATTCCTTGCCCTGCCCCCTTACCTGCACTGCACATGTGCACGCCTCCCAGCTGATTTTCTACCTATTTGAGGCCATTTTCGTCCTCCCTCAAAATAGGCCTTTCAAAAAAACCAGAAGTGCCCGTTTGCAGTGTATGGAGGGTTTCTGGAACCCAGGGGAGACTGTTTTCACCCTCTTGGGGGTTCAAGAGAAGCCTCTGCAGCCTCAAGAGGCTGAAAAATGGGCCTTCTGGAAATAACGGAAGTGCCCATTTTGGGATGGTTTCTGGAGCCCAGGGAGACCGTTTTCGCCCTGCTGGAGGCTTGAGGGAAGCCTCTGCAGCCACGGGAGGCTGAAAATGGGCCTGTTTTGGCACTTCCAGTATTTCCGGAAGGCCCATTTTTTGGCCTTCTGCAGAGGCTTCCCTCAAGCCCCCCAGGAGGGCAAAAGTAGCCTCAAATGGGCCGAAAATAAGCTGGGAGGTGTGCACATGTGCAGTGCTGGTAAGTTTGGCTGGGGCTCACATGCCCTGTGCATGCCACCTGTGGCACGCATGCCATAGGTTCGCCATCACGGTTCCAGGCAGTATATAGGCCCCAAACCAGAAGCTTGGCAGGAGGAGAGAAACATTAACTCAAAAATTCCAGGCTACATTTCAATTCTCATTGTTCAGCTTTTCATAGGAAAGAAAAAATATCATTCTGCTGTAGAAGAATCCAAAAGTAGTTGAATGATATCGAACAACATGTAGTATAGCACAGTATAGCTAGTTTCTAAACTGTATCCATCTTTCCTTCCCATTTTCGCAGCTGCTCCAAAAATTGTTGCTGTTGTAGAGGATCTGAAATCCTTAAATCTGGTTCGTTATCATTTAATGATGATGCCCCATGAGTTTTGCCCAGTTCACAAAGAGTTTCTAAAACCTTGGGAATTACCTAGGGATGAGGGAGGGAGAGAGAGAAAGAGAGAGAGGGAGTAGAAGGGAGGGAGGGAGAAAAGAGAGAAAAACTTGCTTATATTCAATTATTTACATTTTATTCATCTACTAAATCATCTCTAATGAAGGTGGTCATTTCTGAAATCTGCAATTGTAGAAAGTTTCAGTGTGAAATCTCATCTTGATGTGCACACATTGAACCATGGCTTGTTGAATAAGTCAAAAGGAGTTAGTGTCATACAATATTCCAGTTTAGTAATGTACCATATGTGGCCCTCCAACCTTTGGGTAAGACTTTTAAAGGCACTGTTTCAGAAATGTTACATTGTTTTCCGAATGTAAACATTTGGGTTCTAAATTTTAATGTGACAGGAGAAAACAGTAAATAGTAAATATAAATATCACAGAGCTGTGATAGCCAGTAAACTATAGGTTAGGATTATTGTATTTGGATAGCATATTAAGCCTCAAAATAGAAATATATTCTGCTTTAATATGTCTGAATCTAGCTGCTCTAAAAGCAAGTCTAGTTTCTATGACTTCTGCTAGTGCCTTGAGGTGAGGAATGGGGAAGTTTTGGCTTGCTAGATTCTGTTTTTCAGCTTGCTTCAATCCCAGCCAATACAGCTAATTGCTCAAGATGTGAGATATTGTCAACATTCAAAAGGCCACTGGGTCACCACCCTGTTTACTTCCCAGCTTAGATCACTGCACTGCAACAACTGTTGTGGTCTTTGAAGAATGGACAACTTTGTTTACTTTCCTTAGAAAGATGGGATTAATGAACAAGTAGCTGAGACAAGGGGGGGGGGGAGAAATCCAATCAGAATGTAGGAATGAATAACATGAGAGGGAGGAGAGATTTAAAGCAAAGCTTCTTCATTAGCAGCCAAAAGAACAAAGCTGTTTTGGAAGCACTCTGGAAACAACCATCTTTTCTGAGACTTGCTTTAACTTATCCCTACAAAGACAATCCTTTCCCTTTCATAGTTTTGCTGATAGCTGAGAAAAAGTCAGACTTGCTTCTTCCATCCTTCCAAATCTATCGTGAACATTAAGCAGATGTGGGATTTATATACAGTGCAATGTCTATTGTGTTGTGTAAATCAAGCCATCTTGCATTTCTTAGGTTATGGGTAAAGAAATTATACCTCGGTATATGAAATATGTGAAGAAAATCTCTGTGGTTGCTAAGAATCAACACTGATCTATAATTACAATGTGAATCAAATCACTGAATCAGTTAATAGCAAACAGTAAACAGCCAGATACAGAAACAGTTCTTCCTTCTCACTCAGATGATGAGACACTTTTAATTCTAAAGGGATAATCATATGCCCTTTTGATCAAGTGCACGAACCTCAGTTCAAGGCTAAACTATATATTCTTCTGCACTTAGAGAAACAGGTTAACTTGCTTACCTGTTAACAGGTTACCTAGTCAATTCTTCCTCAATAGTCAATTCTTCCTCAATCTGTATCTCAACTGACTCACAGATAAATAGAAAAGACAAGTTTCATTTTCACAGTAGAACTAATCTTGGCAAAAAGAAAAACTCTGAAATCGTATCTTTGGTTATTGGAAAGCGCATCTCTAAATCAATTTCAATTCCACAGGTTTTATTTATTTATTTGGTTTGTGTCCTTTCTATTTATTAAGTGCTCAAACCAGCAAACAACAATCACAATAATTTGAACCATCATAATGAAAATCATTTAATAGTTAAATAGCTAAAAAAGTGTATGGCTTTGTCAAGGTGGAGGTGCTAAATGCAATTCCCAGCACAGAACATTTCATAGGTCGTACTACTGAAGTCTGCTATTTTTTATTTAAGTTATAGAAAATGTGGTTTATGTCACATCATTTGGGTTTATGTGTCCAATTTATTTTACAGCTGCACAAAAGTCTATTTCCTTGGGAGACAAGGAAATGCATACTGGGAAAATGTACATATATATAAATATATATATATCTAACGAACTTTAGGACAAGAACTTACTTGTACCATGATCAGTTTTTTCTTCCAGACACAATTGGAGTCAGGCCATTCTTCCCCGAAGCATAACCACCAATTGTAATTAGGACAACCATTGCGCCCTTCCATGTACCCAATTAAATCTGAGGGAAGAAAGAGACAGGTGGATGGGATTTTTTTTCTTGTATTTGGTTATCTCACCACAGGAAAATATAATACCCACTCCCCAATTAGTAGATGCACATGGTGAGAAAGCTGTATCTCTACTACCAAGGATGCCTCAAGTTTAACAAAAAGGGAACAGTGAAATCCCCCAAATTTAGAATCAATATACAGGTAGTCCTCAACTTATAACTATTTGTTTAGTGATCATTTGAAGCACTGAAAAAAAGTAGCATGACTGTTTTTTGATACTTAAGACCATTGCAACATAGCCATGGTCACATGGCCAAAATTAGGGCATCGGACAACTGGCATGTACTTATGACACTTGCATTGTCCCAGGGCCATGTTGATCCCATTTGTAATCTTCCAGCTGGCTTCTAACACGCCAAGTCAATAGGGGAAGTCAGATTATCTGAACGATTGCACGGTTCATTTAACAATTACAATGATTCACCTAATAACGGGCAAAATAGGTTGTAAAATGGAACCAAACTGCCTTGGTTAACAACAGAAATTTTGGACTCCACTGTAGTCATAAGTCAAAGACAACCTATAGTGGCCATTTTGCAAGTTTTAATTTAATGAAAACTTATGGGTTCCCATAGATAGTTCAATTATCTGTGGACCACAGATCTAGAAAAAGCATGGCAAGAACAGGGACACATTGTAAGTCAGAGGAAAATAGCCTGAGTATGCCCCCTAAGCAATCATAAAAACCCATAATGGTTCTTCTTAGTGTGTGAATCATAATTGAAATGTTATGCACAAATACAGTCTGGTTGCATATTTGTGTGTAGAAAGGAGAAAATGGGAAACCTCACTCGCACATAACATATTAACTACATGAATTTCCAGATGTTTAAGCTGGTTTCAGAAAGGATTGTGGCACTTGTGACCACACTGCAAATCTACACTGGATCATGGAAAAAATCTCAAGAATATCAAAAGTTCATCTATATGTGCTTTAATGAGTATAAATCTTTCAATTGTATTGATTACAGCAAGCTATAGAGTCCTAAAAGACGTGACAATGTTAACGCATCTGGTCAAGTTGGTGCAGTCACTGTACCCACTGAATTCAGAAAGCCACTGTATAGAAATTGTTTGAAGGTAAACAATGGAATGTAGAAAGGTGGTATTCTTCTGGATTTCTTATTCAATCTGTATGCCAAAGTGATCATGAAGAAGCTGAAACTTTAAAAATCAAAAATTTGAGTAAAGATTGGAGGAAAATCAATGATCTTCAATATTTTGATGACACACCTCTCAGAAATCAAAGGTCTGAAATATCAAATCAAAAGATGAGAAATGAAAGCAAGACTCTTCCTGAATCAGAATTTCTGTTGTTGTTAAGTAAGATGGTTAATGAATGAACTGCACCCAATTTATAACCTATTTTGCTATGTTGTTAGAGAAATGACTGCAGTTGTTAAATGGCCATTAAGCTTCCCCCATTGAGTTTGCTTGCAGTTGGCTTTGAAGCCAACTGGGAAAGTCACAAATAGCATTCAGATGACCCCAGGATATTGCAACTGTTCTAATTTCATGCCAGTTGCCAAGCACCTGAATTTTTATCACATAACTGTGGGGGTGCATTGTTGTTAAGTGTGAAGATCGGTTATAAGTTACTTTTTCTCTTTAACTTTGGTCACTAAATGGATGAATCTAAGTTGAGGATTTTAAATTAAATTCAGGTTTCTGAAAGTTTGGGATGGATTGCACCTGGAAAGCATGTGTAATTTTCAAGAGAGGGAGGGAAACTTGAGGCAGATTTGGCGTCTGTACAAAATGCTTGCAGAAAGCTGCCTGACTCCATTTCTGGCAGCTTGAGTTAAAAAAAAGATGAAAAAAGCCAAAAAGACTACATGAAAACTGAATGAAACCAAACCATAGTTTGACTTTATAAGCGTTAATATTGAGTCTTCAAAAAGGATCCTAAAGGACAAGATTGCTCTCCTTCATGCCCAAAGCCAACTTTCTTTTTTTCATTATGCACTTTCTTCTTTTTTACTGGATGAGAATCAAATGGCCTTCTGAATAGAGAAGATGTTTGCTTATATCCTATTATCATATTACATTAGGCAGAATGTTTTTCTTCTAAATTGATTCCCTTGTCTGTTTGCAGGAAGAAATCAAAAGTGCTGTGTTCTAACCTGTCAATCTTTGATTATTGCC
The DNA here is from genome assembly GCF_049901715.1 of Pseudonaja textilis. Taxonomy (NCBI): domain Eukaryota; kingdom Metazoa; phylum Chordata; class Lepidosauria; order Squamata; family Elapidae; genus Pseudonaja; species Pseudonaja textilis. The sequence continues at coordinate 101,725,707 of NC_142008.1, read as the reverse complement.
TGAGCCACATGGATTATATGCCATCAAGTCTGGGTTTACTCTTAACAGCCAGGCAAATCATTCCAGGACAATCTACATATATTATTTGGGAATTTAAATAATTTGTTCATTCTGGGCTCTTTTAGTAGCAAAAGCTCAATGAACCCTTGGATAAATGTTTAGTAGTTACTTTAGCACAAGTAAAATTAACAGACATCTGAAGTAGCATTCTTAGAATTGGGTAAAAACCACCTTAGCATACCTGATACGAAAAGCTGCAGATTGAAAATGGGAACAAACTTTTCCTTTAGTAGGTTTCCATGCTGTATGCCATCTTCCTGAATTTCAGATTGGCTCCAGTAGACATGGCAAGTACCTCTGCGCATGCCCCACAGTTGGTTTCCCTCGATACGGAGAAGCACACCTGGAGACACTCCTTTGAGAAGGCGAAGTGTGTACTCTGCTTGCAGCTTATCATTCAAAATGATAGGGTCAGGCAATGATACATCTGTCAAATCAAGATAATTGCCACGGATACCAGGAGGCACAAAGCACAGGCCTCGGGAGTTCACTTTATCGATCACTTGGTGTAACACCTGACGACCTCGATAAAAAGTCCGAACCTCAAAATCTGTCTCTAAAAAGAAGGAAATCCAAATTCTCAGGATACAGACAGTACTTTTTATTAGTTCACACACACACGCACACACACACACAAAATTTTTATTGCTGTAAATAACCACTAATACAGTACATTTGTGCCAAAGAATACTGAATGTGATTCTAAATTGCAAATTACAGCACTATTCAGTACTGGCTATGCTGACTGGTTAATTCAGCCATACCTACAGAGCCAGGGGTTTTCCAGTTTCTTAAGATATCAAAATTCTCTTACCAAGTTTTCCACAACTATCCTGCAGGAGGACTTAGTATTTCCACTAGATTCAGGAAACTTACCAAATGGAGTTGTTATCAGTTGTTCCAATGGTGAGTTCATGGCAATAGGTGAATACAATTCTAAACTGGATGAAGGTGGGTTTCCATAACCAATTGTATCTTCTGCTGCCATTCCTGAATATGGAACTTTACAAAACAGTATATATATATATATATATATTAAGAAACTAAAACTGATGGGTTTATAACTAGAAACTAAAGTATGGAGATTTGGGAGCTGAGGAATAACAATTTTTGCAGTCATCTCTCCCCCATCCCTCATCACCTAAGCTCTTGTCCCAATATGAATTCTGTATCACTTTGTTTACTCTAGGCATTTCATGAAGTGAGCTGTATCTCATGATAGATAATATTTTTTTATAAATTTTGGGTGGAAAAAATGCTGCTAGATTCTTTCTGATTTAATGCATCTAGGATTTAAATCTTGAGAGAGCAAGCAGATTTTGGTCTAGTGGAACTAAAGCTTGAAAGTTTGTTTTTGACTATCACAATCCTCATTCTTCACCAGAACGGCATTCCAATCCCCAGCCCAGTTCTTGTCTTTCTTCCAAATGTCATTCATGTTTCTCGGTAATTTAGAAAACAAGAACAATTTATATTTTGTGAAAGCATCGAATCATCATTCCTCCTGAAAGATGAATTCTGTGTATTGTTTATTATATTATTATTATTATTATTATTATTATTATTATTATTATTATTATTATTATTATTATTATTATTTAATATCTATATTGGCACATGATGCTTACATGATAAGGTTTTGGTTCACCCAGCATTAAACCATAAAATGTAGTTTTCAAAGTTTAAAACTGAGTTTATTGTCTATGAAATGGTATGGTTCTTTTGGCTTTAGGTTATTATTCTGTGTAAATGGAACTTCTCTAACCACAAGACAATCAAGAATTTCCCCTACATTCAGGAAGCTTACCAAATTCATTGGTTCCCACGGTTGGTTCCAATGGAGTCATTGGTGTTGTAGAACTATCCAGATCCAATTTGGATAGAGTTTGATACCATATTGGAGAGTCTTCTTCTAGGGCCAAAAATGAAGTATTGTAGAAGCAGAGAGACATAACGAAAACTTCAAACCCAAACAAGGAATAATTTGGACTTTTTCAAAATACAAAATAACCTCATCTGCTCCCCCCCTTTGACCATTCCTCAAACAGCAGCCTATCTTTTGATCTCCATTTACCATTTTATTTTAAAGACATTTAAGAACAAGACTAAAAAAGGAGAAAAACAAAAAACTGAGCTGTACAGATTACAAACATTAAATAATTAGTTACAAAATCTTAATAAAAATATTTGTTATTTTTAACATTTAATTGATACAATATATATTATTTTACATCATGTTGGCACTTTAAAAACTATAATTAAAATCTTGGAGTTCCAGTCTGTAGCGCTTTGGGCCAGGCAGGAATCTGCAACTGTGCGCAGTTTCTGCCTGTGCTCGCTGCTGGCGTGCCCTGAGCCATCCGGCTTCAGGGCTAGCCACCTCCGTAGAAGGTGGCGAAGATAGAGGGGATCTGGCAGGGCCAAGAGATATCGCACCTCTCTTCTCTAGCCCTTTTCCGAAGGCAGCTGAGTGGCGGTCAGAAATGGCCACCACATAGAAGTGCTCAGCCAGAAAAAGAAAGTGCAGGAGGAGTCGACAAGAAGTGAAAGTTTTTTTGCTGACCGAGACAAAGCAACAACGAAAGTACCCTGGAACTTAAAATTTGCGAAAGACACATCATTTCCAGAGATTTGCAAACGGCAAATGGAAGTTAAAAGGGAAAGTTTTTCTTTTTTTTTTCACTCTCCTTCCTAACGTGACAGCGAACGGAAATGCAAGTGAAATCAGAAAAACCCGCATTGGCACTAATAGGTAATTAAATGCTAAAGGGATAAGGATTTCTGAATATTTAAAACAAATCTTTTTTGCTGTAAGTGGGAAGAGAGAGGAAAAGAATTGGAGCAGGATTTGGAAGTAAGGAGGAGATTGCCTAGAATCTCAAAGAATTATTAAATACTAACAAGACTTCTAAAAGATACATTTTAACTGGAACTTTGTAACTAAACAGTAACCCCAGAAAGAGAAAGTGAAGAAAGAAGAAAGTGCTAAAAGAAACAGCTTATTTGGATTGTTTGGTGACTTTGGGACTTTTGGAAATTATTTTTGACTAAGAACACTTGGGTGGTTGTTTTGGAAAAACTTTTTCTTTCTACAATGGCATCACTTGTGGATGAAATGAAAATTGAATACAAAAAATACAAAGAAGAACAAGAAGGGAAAGACCTTCTTGGCACTCTCTTTCAATTCTTAGAAATGGCGATTTGCACCTAAGAGAAACTGACTGCGCAACAAGATGATTGGAACAAAGAAGAAGCCATCTTTGATGAACAAGTAACTTTATTTGGGGAAGAAAGGGAGAAAGAGGAAAAGAAAAAGGGGACTTTACTGGAAAAAACAACCAAAAAAGAGAAAAATAAGGTGAAAAGTGGATATAATGTTGGAAAACAACAGAAAGGGGGAAAGCAGAAGAAAAGGGAGGTGGAGAGACAAGGGGGTAAAAAGGGCAGGGAGAAGAACAAGCAAAGGAGGAAGGAAGGGATGAGAAGCCTTAATGGTGGGGAGCAAGATGTAAAGAAACAAGATTCATTTAGAGATAATGGGTAAATTTAATTGAGAAGGGATTCTGCAAAGGTACATAAGATTTTATTCTTGTATTGGTACTTAGAAATATTGTTAGAAAATTTGAAACAACATGTGATCAAAAATGGGATAAAATATTTAGTGTAACAGTGAAATTTTTGTGAATAAAAAGAAGGCAATGAAATAAATGAGAGAATTGAAGTAGGAGGAAATGGGAACATTTTAATGATACAATGATTTAAATACAATGATTTAAAATATGTGATGTGTGGGGGAAATAACTATGGAAGGTATAAGTGTTCCCATAAAAGTATGATATTCAATTGAAAGTGATGTGTAAAATGTTTAAGATATAAATGAATATTAATATTAATGATTAGATTTGTATTGGCATTGATAGTTGTTTTAATTATATTATATACTTATAAATTTTTTCTTCTTATAAAATATAATGTGTAATTTTAGAATGTACCAAACAGAATCCCAATGGAAGTCATGTATTATATTAAGTATTATAAATTATGGGGAAAGAGTCAAAGGCGTCATACTTGAATCAGTGTACAGGAGAAGCTTTGTTTAAAGAGAAAAGAGAAATAGATAGCTGGAAACAGAACAGACAAAGAATAATAAATATTATGATCTGAACTGAGATGAGATAAATAAAATAAAACTAAGAGAGTTAAAAGAGATGAGAAGCTATATAGAAAATGGTAATAAGATATGGAATGGTATATAAAATGAACATGAATTTGAATTTGTGTCTGTATGAAGAGATGTAACCCGGGGTCAAGCAGCTTTCAGAAAAGATGTTTTATGTTTTTTATGTTTTGTTTGTTTGCGTATTGTCTTTGAAAACCAATAAAATTTGTTTTTAAAAAAACTATAATTAAAATCAAGTCAGAAATTAAGAAAAACAGCCAATGTAAGGAACACTAGTCAAAATAATGATTTCTAGCTATAGGTAGTCCTTGATTTATGACCACAATTGAGCCCAAAATGTCTGTTGCTAAGGGAGATGGTTGTTAAGTGAGTTTTGCCCCATTTTACAACTCTTGTCACAGTTGTTACGTTAGTAACAAGGTTGTAAAGTGAATATGGTTTCCCCATTGACTTTGTCAAATCGCAAAAGGTGACCATATAACCCTGGGACCCTGCAATTGTCATAAATATGAGCCAGTTGCCAAGTGTCTGCATTTTAATCAGATGACCTTGGGGATGCTGCAGCAGTCATAAGCATGAAAAATGGTTATGTCATTTTTGTAACTTTCGATGGTCATTAAACAAATGACTGTAAGTCGAGGGCTAATCTGAAGCAGTTTGAAGTTTACTTTATATTGTAGAGCTTTAAAATCTTATGTAAGGGAGATCCCAAATACTAGATAGAATATAGCAGAAGTCTATGTGCAAATTATACTTCATAAATGGTTCTCACGTTAATGTCAAACTTTAAATAGGAAGCTATTTTGACATTTGATTGCTTATTGTATCCTATGACTAGTATTAAGTGTTGTACGTTATGATTCTTGACTCTTGACGAATGTATATTTTCTTAACAACCTTCAGAGCATTTGCACCAAGACAAATTCCTTGTGTGTCCAATCACACTTAGCCAATAAAGAATTCTATTCTATTCTGTTCTATTCTATTCTATTCTATTCTATTCTATTCTATTCTATTCTATTCATTAATGCATACACCCAATAACCCTTGGTTTGTGGCTACCAAAGAAGGAACCGAGTCACTTCCATTACTTTCCAATGGAAAGTATAAAATGTACTAGTGGGTGTTATCACATATAAAGTCAATTCAGTATTTTTCTTAGGAACGTAAATACACTTAGATATGTTGGTGAGAAAGAAAAGTCAATATTTAAAATTTGTTTCATTTTTTGGTGTACAATCTGCCAAAATTGCTGGATTTTATGACACTACTTTCAAATATGAAAGAATTCTCCAACCGATTATTACATTTTCATCTTAACATTATTCATTTTACCTCTCAGGAATAAAATACCAATAAAACATGTCATACTAATTTTGTAAATAAATTTGTCTTCTATTGATGTTCCTATTTTTGCCTTTTATATTTAGATTCTGAATGCTTTTAAACATAGAAGTATGTTTAATTTATTCTATTTCTGAATCACATTTCAGTGACTATTTTATATGTATGCCCCAACAGATGTTCTTTATTTTGTATTATAAGTGTTTCAAAATGTGACCAGGTCTCTAAATGTTCTACTTGGCTTTTGATTTTTTTAAAAACTCATATTACTTTTTTTGGCTGCATTGAAATCAATGAAGGAGAATCTCAGATTTTGTTTTAGGTTGTATCTTGTAATCCTTACATATATTATCTCCAATTATTATATTCATCATTGTGAAAAATTGATATTTAATATGATCCTTTAGATTCCCATCGCTCACCATTATCAAAACTGGAATGATCCAAGGGACTCGGCACATTCTCCTGTGTTTCATCCTGCAGAACAGGAGGAAAGATCAGAAAAAGCATCTAGTCTTGGCATGTCCAACCTATTGGCTTACCTGACCCACACTAAGTGATGAGGAATTGTCATGGGCCATGTATAAAATATATAATATAGTTAATACATATAAATGCACATCATAATGTGAAAAGTTTACAACCTTATGAGGTCGCATTACTAGCTCTCCAGGACCACATGCAGCCCATGAGCCACAAGTTGGATGCACCCGATTTATTCCCTTGCCCTCCTTCTCCATCCAGAATGAGATCCAGAGTGACAAAATGTTCTTTTTTTCATTTTCCTTTGACCATTCCAGCATGTAAGCTATGTTGGAAACATTTTCCCAGGACAGAAACGTAGCACATACCAATAAGCATTGCCACTTAAGGGTTAAGCAGAAGAAACACAAAGAAAGGCTTTTGAAAAGTTGTTGTAAACAAGGGGCTAGTTAAATCTTTAAAGATATAAGAAGATACTACAACTTCATTCTGCCAGGAGGCAATATGCTATACTGAGTGTTTGAAAAGCTCCAGCAAAGGAAGGGAACCTGATTATCAGGTGAGAGAAAGAACTTACCTGACTAAATGTTGAACTCATTCCCTGTGACCTCCTATTTTCAGCTGGAATCAATGGTGCCTGAATAAACTCCACAGCTGGATTATTTAGGTCTGTATAAGAAAATAACAAGCAATTATTTTTTCACTCCGATCCACAATTCCCCATTTTTTAAATTACATTGTCCTTGGTAGATGCTAAGCTTTCTGAGGTTAATTCCTTACGGTCAATATTAACGCTGATTTTATAGACTTTGTGAGGATCTTCAGGGTCAGTGCTCTTATCCTCCACCATCTCAATACCCTCTTTTCGGTTCAAAGCAGAGCGGAAGTTCCTTTTCCATTCTGAAGGAGTCCGAGGATCTATTTCTGGGTTGTAAAGGTGTCTAGCAATGGCCCAATCCTAGGCAGAAAGGCAACAGTATAGTCTCCAATCACCATGCCTAGCTTCTCTTCCTACATGTGACAGAGTTCATCCAATAGACCAAAATCTGACCTGCTTCTGTCTCGACTTAGTGCATTTTGTGAATTCAGCCTCTACAATTTATAAGATACAATTTATAATTTGTGATTTGTAGCTTAGTATGCTGGGAAAACCAAGTCATATGATTAAGGAAAATTTATGCAGCAGCAATTTTCTTCATTTTTAACAAACGATAATAATATTTGCAGTTTTTGTTGCAAAAATATTTTTCTACTTTAGCCACTTTCAGGGATTGTCTTCTGAAAGTGATTAAAACATATGGCTCAGTAATCAAATGCCTAGACAGATGTTTTAAAGGTGTAGAGAATATGGAAAAAAAACTTGATGGAGATAAGATCAACTCCACAAGAGGCAGATAATATTAGGAAGTAGCTTAGACAAACACCTCCTGAATTCACTGAACCATAAGTAGTAGAAAGAAGTACAATATAATCAGACTTGTGAAATTCTATTATAGCCAGTTTTGTTAGGAATCTGTCCCCCAATTAGTTGGGTTGGCAATATATAAACCAACAACGTATGTTTGTAGCTTTAAGAAAAAATCACTGTATTGATTTATACCAGCAGTTGCCAACCAGTGGGCCGCGGCCCACTGGGCTGTAAGAAAATTTTGGTGGTCCACAGAGAAATCTCACCCCCAGAGCATCCCCACAAAGGCTGCACCGCCCACATGGCCCACTGGAACCCTCCCCACCCACTTACTCCTTACCTGGTAAACTTGCCTGCTAAATTGCTTCCTTTTTCCAACCATCTTCTGTTCTGCTGTGCCAGGAGATTTAGATTAGCTAGGAAGCATGAAATGGTTGGATTTTTTGCTTTCTAGCTAGTCTTTAGATCTTCGGCTCAGCACAGCCGAACCTCCCTTAGGACTGAAGGTTTGCTTGCAAGCAAATTCAGTGCAGACTCACGGCAAGCAAATTTGAGAGATTGAGATGATGGCAGATAGATAGATCTCTGAATGAATCTGTGATTCTTTAAGCCTGCCTTCCTGCTTTGTCTGATTTTGGGTAAAAGTTGCTCTTTTTTAAATAAAAAATTCAATATTTACATGCATGGTGTGTTGTGAGTTAATTTTGGGAGTTTGCTTGCTAGCAAATTTTATGAGTTTGCTTGCAAGCAAATTTTATGTGACAGACTGAGCTAGCCAATGGCAGATAGATAGATCTCCGAATGAATCTGTGATTCTGTGAGCAACTCAATCTACCTGCTTTGACTGATTTTGAGTAAAAGTGGCTCTTTTTTTAGAAAAAAATCAATATTTATATAAATATTTATATTTACATATAAGCCAAGCCCAGCCAGTCACACGACCACCACGCCACACCCACAAATTAGGCCATGCCCACAGAACCAGTTAGTGGTCCCTGGGATCTAAAACTATGAGTTTGGTGTTCCCTGAGGTCCAAAAGGTTGGCGACCCGATTTATACTATATTCTGATTGGTTGATTATGTTGCAAATTACCATAAGAGGGAGCTAGAGATCATAGCTTGCTCTGTCTGACATTCTGTCTCTCTGACATTCTGTTTCTCTGACATTCTATTGCTGTCTAAGGTTCTCTGTTGTATTTATGCTGTGCTTATACTTTGATATTTTTGTTTACTGTAAATGACAAAGGCAACTGGTAAGAAGACTTTGTAATTGGATATTCTTTGGACTGTAAAATGTATATGACCCGGACCGTCTATTTCTTAAAGTAAATTTTAACTCAATTTAGTGTATCTGTGTGTGGCTGGATAATTATTCATAACTATTCTCATAAACGTTTCTATGTGCATATCCTTGTTACTCAAGGGTTATTATATACATATCATAACATTGGTTATGGGACCAGAGAGATATTGAGAATCAGTGTGAATATACAGTTTCGTATTCAGACAGCTGATTGCGATATATTGTTAAACTACCAATGGCACAAGAACAGTCAACCAGTATATCCCTGATAACCCGGTTGGATGGAACAAACTATGTTTCCTGGTCTATGAAGTGCAGCTTACTTCTGCATAAAGACGGATTATGGACTGTAGTTAATAGTCCACCGGATGTAACAGCTTAGGACCTACTGAATGATGAAGATGAAAAGAAAATAGCTGACTTTAAACGGGATAATGAAAAGGCTCTTAGTACCTTGTTTCTCCAACAATATGGCCTCCCCCAATAGGAAGTCCCAGCATGTTTGATAGGCATGAAATGAAATTAAGCCCCTCCCCCCAAATTAAGGCCTATATTAAAACATGCGAAATGGGGGGAATGGTGGGGGGGGGGCTTGCCATTAGGAAGTACTTTTGTTGCACACCCAGATATGGTGCTGCCTGCGTTGACCCCGATACGAAGTGCCCCACCAACGCCGAGGTCAACATCCAAGCCATCACTGCCAGCCCACCCAAAGATGCAAGGGGGGAATTAAGTCACCCTGAAAAGACAGCCTAGCCATTTTTTCGGGGCTCAAAAAAAAAAAGACCCGGCCTTATTATATGAGAAACATGGTATAATTGGACTGACACTGAGTGATCAGCAATTAGTCCATATTCATGGTGAAGAATCTGCTGCTAGGTGTTGGGACATTTTGAAGAAGATTTATGTTCGAGATAGTGTGGGTACACACATACACCTTACAGGTAAACTGTTTCGAGCCCGTCTTATAAAAGGTGCAATATGCTAGCTCATTTGGAGTTTATGAAAAGGACTTTATAAGAGCTACAAGAAAAGGAGCTGATTTTCAAAAAAGAAGATACTTCAATGCAGAATGTTTGGGATACAATGAAGGCATATGCGAGAGGATTAATAATGGATTATACAAAGAAAAAGAATATTAGGAAGAGGCAAACTATTAAAGCTTTAGAAGATGATTATAAAAAACTGGAAAAAGAATTGCAGAATATGCCACAGAAAAAAGATATTAAATTCAAAATGGATATAATTAAACATAAGATGGGTCAGGCGGAGAAAGAGGAATTGGCACAAAAAATTAGAAGTGCTAAACAGAACTATTTTGAAGATGCAAATAAACCAGGTAGATGGCTAGCATACAAATTGAGAAAGGAGAAAGAATCTAGGAGAATAGTACAGTTAATAGATGATCAAGGCCAAATGTGTTATGGTAATAAGGAGAAAAGATAATTATCCAAGACTTTTATGGACAATTATATAAACAGGAGGATTTTGATGAGGAAAGAATTAAGCTTTATCTACAAAATGCTAACCTACCCAAGATATCTGAAGAGACTGAAAAAATGTTAGAAAGTACCATAACAATGATGGAACTAACGGAAGCATTTAATATGCAGAATAATGGAAAAGCACCAGGCCCAGATGGGCTCCGGGCAGAATTTTATAAAACATTACAAGAATCGCTGAGCACTCCATTGTTAGAAGTTATGAATGAAGCCATGTTAAATAAGAAAATACCTAAAACATGGTCAGAAGCTTATATCACACTTATTCCAAAGAAGAGGCTGATCCATCACAAATTAAGAACTATAGACCTATTTCTTTACTGAATGCAGATTACAAAATCTTTGCTTCCATCTTGGCAGAAAGGCTCAAAAGATACCTAAATAACTTTATTCATCCTGACCAGAATGGATTCCTGCCAAGGAGACAAATTAGGGATAATATGAGGGTAATTCTGGACACTTTGGAATATTACGAGGCACACCCTGAAAAACAAATGGCTTTGGTATTTTTAGATGCCCAAAAGGCATTTGATAATGTGAATTGGAGATTCATGTTTTTGTTATTGGAACAGATGGGCTTTGCTAAAAAATTTATTCAAGCAATAGAAGCCATATACGACAAACAAACGGCGTAGAGTGATGATAGAGGGAGATTTTACAGATTCTATTAATATAAGAAAAGGCACAAGACAAGGTTGCCCATTATCACCTTTGTTATTTGTATTGACTTTGGAAGTGCTGAATAGAAACATTAGAGAGGATCCAAATATAAAAGGAATGAAAATTAAGAAGGAGGAATTTAAATTGCAAGCCTTTGCGGATGACTTGGTTTTTATTTTGGAAGATCCTCTAGGAACAGCTTTAAAGCTACTGGAAAAGATAGAGATTTATGGTGAGATGGCCGGCTTGAAAATAAACAAAGATAAAACAAAGATCTTGACAAAGAATATGTTACTAAAACAATGAGATGAACTGGCAGATTTACTGAAAATTCAGAATTCTACGAATAAGGTTAAATATCTGGGGATATATTTGACGTCAAGATGTACTACATTGAAAGAGAATAACTATATCAAACTTAAACAACAGATAGCATCTGATTTAAAAAAATGGGAAAATCTACAATTGTCATTGATAGGTAGAATCTCAACAATCAAGATGAATATTTTACCCAGAATTTTATATTTATTCCAAACCATACCAATCAGGCTTGGTAAAGATTACTTTGAAGAATTAAATAAAATTGTGTTGAAGTTCATATGGCAAGGTAAGAAAGCCAGAATAAAATTAAAACTTCTGCAAGATGCTAGAATTAGAGGAGGTTTTGGCCTTCCGAATTGGGAGTTGTATTACCAAGCTGCAAATTTAATGTGGGTTAAGGATTGGATAACATTAAGAAAGACTAGATTGTTGACACTAGAGGGGCATGATTTATTATTGGGATGGCATGCTTTTCTGTGGTATAAGGGAACCAAATCGCAGGGCTATTTTAGAAGGCATTATATAAGGGAGTCTTTATGGTTGAATTGGGAGAAAATTAAGAGAAAATGTTATTTGAAAATCCCAGTCTGGTTATCAACTATTGAAGCCTTTTCTTATCCTATAATATATGAGAAGGAACAGTTAGATATGGGGAAATATTGGATGAAAAGAGTGAACTTAAAACAATGCAAAAACTAGAAGAACAAGGCATAAAAATGAATTGGTTTTCATATGCGCAAATACATTCAAGGTATCTTATAGATTCTAAAGCGGAGGGATTTTATGATAAATTGACTGATCTAGACAGGATCTTGACAGGTACTGATGAAAAAATGATTTAAAAATTATACACTTATTTGTTGGAAATTTTATTAGAGGAGGAACAAGTTAAAGAAACGATGATTGTTTGGGGGAAGAATTTTGGATATGGGATTGATTTGGAGAATTGGGAAAAATTGTGGTCTCAAAACTATAAAATGACAATGTCAACAGCTTATAAAGAAAACTTGTATAAGATGTTTTACAGGTGGCATTTTCCCCCGACAAGAATTGCAAGAATGTTTAAGAACAAATCTGAAAAATGTTGGAAATGTCATCAGATACCTGGCTCATACTACCATATGTGGTGGACTTGTGAGGACGCTAGAAAATATTGGACTAAAATTCGCATATGGTTGGAAAAAATGACAAAGACACATATAGACTTGAAACCAGAGATTTTTTTATTGGGAATCTTACCTGATATATATAATAAAAATTTGAAGTATTTGATTGTAAATATATTAACAGCGGCTAGGATTGTATTTGCTAAGAACTGGAAGAGTGAGAAAACTCCATCAGAAGAAGAAATTATTAAGAAAATATTGGATTGTGCTGAAATGAGTAAATTGACATTTGAAATCAGAGAACAAGAAGATAAACAGTTCTGTGAAGTTTGGGATCTTTTTTATCAATGGTTAGATAATAAAACATAATGATAGAATATCCAGATTTAGCATAAAAAAATTTTTTTTTTCTTAATATTATCTTTATAAAACATTATTAAGGTAGATTTGGTATGATCTTATGATTTATTGCAAAATAAATTAAGCAAACTATAGTTATCTCGTTAAAATATGAATTAACAAAATTATAAATGATGTTTTTTAGTGATGATATTAGGTTATACAATTATTGATTGATAATATGAGCTATTATGTAATATAATTATACTAGTGACTAGGAAATGGATGCACAAAATAGTGGTAAACCAATCGATGCACTGTATGTAAATTCATGAAGAAGGATCTTTTTATGTTTTTTGTGGTATGTTTATGTTTATTTTGTTATGTATGTTTATGTTTATCTTGTTATTAAAAAATAAAAAAAAATTATTAAAAAAAAAGGAGCTGATTTTCTTGGAGTTGCATCAAGTTTACATCATTCTTTCTTCTTTGGATGAAACTTATGATGATTATGTGTCTTCACTGGAAGTTTTAAACAGAGATGAACTTACATTGACTGGCATAACTGGAAGACTGTTAGAAGAGTCAAGAAGAAGTCAAGATAGAAATCAACTGAGAGAAAGACAACCACAGGAAGAAAAACTGTCTTCAACTGCCTATATTGTTAGGAAATGTTTTTCTTGTGGGGCTAAAGGTCATATAGCCAGATACTGTAAAAAGGGTAAGAAACAGAATGCTATTAATATACAGAGAGATTATAAAGATGCTAGTTTAGCCATATCAAGTACAACTATAACTGTAAACCATGATATATGGGTAGTTGACAGTGGAGCATCACAGTGTATAACTAAAAGTAAAGAAAGGCTTGTTAACATGACAAAGAGTAAACAGCATGTATCATTGGCTAATGGATGGAAATTGAGAGCATCTGGAGAAGGTACTGCATATTGTTCATGTATTAATGAACGTTTACCAATGTTATATGTACCTAGACTGATACTTAACTTGCTATCTGTAAGAGCAATAGTAAAAGCAGGATTTGTTGTAACCTTTCAGGGAGATAAATGTTTAATTGAAAAACAGGGTAAAAGCGTTACTGCAAGATTTATTATACATGATAATCCATTAATGAATACTAACTCAGTTTATGAGAATAAAAAGCCTCATGATGAATGTATTCATCTGCTCCATAGACGTATGGGACATATAAATTTCAAAATGCTAAAGAAAACTGTTGAGTTATCTAATGGTATAAAATTAAAACCTTGTACAAAGTATTTAAATTGCAATGTTTGCAATCAAGAAAAAAGCAAGGTAACTCCTGCAAATAGGGTAAATGGATTCAAAACCAGTGAACCATTAGAGGTTGTTTTTGCTGATATTATTGGACCTAAGAAACCTAATTTAGGTGGAGCCTGTTACATATTAAGTATAACTGATCATTTTTCCAGATATGGTTTGTTATTTAATGAAAACGAAAATAGAAACATACCAGCATTTGGTAAACTGGCTAAAATTTGCTGAAAGGAAAAAAAAAACAGAGTTATTAGCTTAGTAACAGATAATGGTACTGAATTTACCAATAGTGTTACAGAAAGCTGACATCGAACATAAGCATTCTGCTCCTTATAACCATAACATAACTCATATATTGAACGTATAGGACAAACATTACAGGCTACGGCTAGGACTATGATTTCGGATTCTGGTTTATCAGAGAAACTTTGGAATGAAGCAATAATGTGTGCTAACCATGTTTTGAATAATGTAGTGAATTCAATGACTGGTGAATTACCATTTACTTGTTGGAATGGAAAAAAGCCAGATCTCAATCATTTACATACATTTGGAAACCCAGCATGGGGTCATATTCCCACGCAAATAAGGCAAAAGGGACAACGTAGAGTGAGAAAATTATATTTTGTAGGTTATGAAGCTAATCATAGATCATTTAGATTTTGGGAGCCAGGTACTACTGATGTATATTGCAGTGCAAGTGCTAGATTTCTGGAGCATGTTGGCTGGAGAAAGCTTGAAAAGGAATATAATAAGGTACAGGATAGTGTTGTTGTTGAGACTCCACTGTTTACCAATAATCCTAATGATAATAATATTGATGATAAGATGGTGGAGGAATCCTCAATGGAGGAATCCTCAATAGACGAGGATTTGATAGAGGAGGTAAAGGAAGAGGACATGCCAACAACATGTACTGAGTTGGAGGTCAACTAGGAGGTCAACTAGGGGGAGACATCCACCTGACAGATTTCAAGCAAGCACTGTATGTCAGGTTAATACAGAACCTTCTAACTTCAATGAAATAAAACTGTATCCTACAAAGGATCAGGTAGCTTGGCAGGAAGCTACGAATAGGGAGTTAAAATCGTTAAAGGATTTAGAGGTGTATGTGGATGTAAAGTTACCACCAGGCGAGTGTGCAATAGGTTGCAAATGGGTGTATAAGATAAAGACTGGTATGGATGGGACTATTACCCATAAAGCAAGATCGGTTGCTCAACGATTTGCTCAGTGAGATAAGGACTATCATGAAGTGTTTGCACCTAGTCTGAGAGCAAATACATTGAGAGCAGCATTGAGAGCAAAATTATAATATATAATTATTATATAATTATTCATAACTATTCTCATAAACGTTTCCATGTGCATATCCTTGTTACTCAAGGGTTATTCTGTACATATCATAACAAGTTTCAATGAAAGTAGTTTTTTACCTGCAAAATTGTTCAGGTCAAAGTGGGGCTGACCAACGGGCATAGGTGACTAGTACAAGTCACCATGTTATCAATGAGACATGACACCAAGGTGCTGAAAGTGCTGATTATATCATTCACCACGATACAAGTTACTTATCTCCCTTTGGGAATCTCAAAATCTGCAAGATGGCAAGCATGACATAGTGATAGAAGTTCTGCTCCTATCGTGCTTGTATGGCATCCCCACAGATATGCGGTTTTGAGCTCCCAGAATTCCCCAGTCAGCATATTCCTGTGACAGAGAAAAACTGTTCTAGCAAATGAATATTTAACCTTTTGGAACCCAAGAGGATCTCTTGTAGTCAAGACAAAAGTGTAATGAAACTTAAATATAATTGATTATATTTCTCACAAGTCACAGCTCAAATTATTTCTCCTTTCTATCACTATAAAAGCTACTGGGTAGCTCAGATGCACACCCCTGCCACAATACAACATCTTAATGCTTTCTGAGCATGATATCATAGATACAAAATTATTTCAACTCTTACCCATTGTTCTCAAGGGCCCCATATTGGGAAAACTTCCTTTAGGAACACAGCAACACCTGCCAAGGTCCCCAAAGACGTACCCTTTTCATCTACAGTTAAAAGGCCCTGGATACTCATCCTCCCTTAAGCATGAAAGCTAGCTGGGTGAATTCAGGCCAGTTATTTTCTCTCAGGCCTGGGGTTCCTGATCTAGTCTACCTTACATAATTTATGTATCTGTCCATGTAACCACTAGGTGTCAAGGCTGATTCAAAGCCCACCACCACAACAAGACAGAATAATTCAGAGACCCATCAGAAAAAACATGGACTTGCCATCACCAATTGAAGAATGACAGTTTGGTGTAGTAGTTAAAGCACCTGGCTAGAAAGCAAGAGAGCTCAAGTTCAAGTTCTGCCTTAGCCATGAAATCCAGCTGGTTGACCTTGGGCCAGTCACTCTCTCGGAGTCCAATTCATCTTATGAGCAATAAGCTGCCAAAAAAGCCAATGCAGTCCTGGGTTGCATCAACAGAGGAATAGCATGAAATCAAGAGAAGTGACAGTACTGTTTTATCCAGCAATAGTGAGGCCAAAATGGAATACCACATCAACTTATGGTCACCATGATACAAAAAAACATGTTGAAACCCTGGAAAGTGTGCAGAGAAGAGCAACAAGGACGATAAAGGCTTGGGAGGTAAATCAAATGATGAACAATTAAGGGAGCTAGGAATGTCCAACCTATGGAATAAAAGGATTAGGTGACAATTCTCTTCCAGTACTTGAAGGGCTGTCACAGAGAAGAGGGGGTTGATTTATTTTCCAAAGCACCAGAAGGCAGGACAAGAAGCAATGGATGGGAAGATCATTAAAGAGAGATCCAAGTTTGACCTAAGGAGAAATTTTCTGACAACGAGAACAATTAATCACATGGGAGGTAACACACATCTATCAGAGGAAGAAAACTCCACAAGCTTACCTCAAAGATCTGAAAATCTCTTGGATTAATGCTCTGCCGTGAGGCATGCTTCCATGGCACTCGGAAAAGTGTTTTTTCTGAGTTGAGCCAGGACACACCTGGGTATCGCTGGTTGTTCAATTGCTCTATCAGCCAGGGCACAAGGAGAGGCTTCTGAGTACCCATTGGAGATATACAGATGTGCTGTCAGTTCAAATCTGTGGGAAAAGAACTGAATCATAAACACAATGCACTGGGGAAATGTGGAAAAATGATCTTGGTGCATGGAGAAAAATTTTAGGCATGCAACATCCTGAACTGCTCATCGTGGGGTCCTTGGTCGTCTCTTAGCTTGGTTGTTTTCATGCTGAAATTTCATGAACAAACTATGTAACATCAGGGATGTGTACAGATGTGCATTGGTGATGTTACCTATTAGGGTAATGAAATGGCTGCAAAAATATCACCAAACTCTGAGAGCATGTGGACAGCTGCAAGGACCTCACAGCTACAATTATTCTCTTCTGTTTTTTGCAATCCCTTGCCATGAACGACTGCTTCCCCAATCTGCAGCTGTCCAGATGACTAAACCTTCCTGAATTTCACTGTCAGCAGGAGAACTGTAGTCCAAACACAAAGAGGACAATTGCTCGTGAAAAGCTCTAAGCAACAGCGAGTTTAGGCTGCTTCTCTACTCCTAAACAAGACGCTGATCCTCTTGCAATAACCTTTTCTCATTCACATTTTCCGGACATCTGAACAACCAACTCTCTCATTCATAGCTCTACTATTCTTGAAATAAATAAAAATAGATGGAATAGTTGCACAAACCTTTTGGCAACCTTCGGCCGCTTCCCGTCTGGAAGTGTGCAGGGGGAGAATTTACTTCGGAGTAAACGTCAGATTGCTCTGTAAATTTTGGAAAGACCACAATGAAGAATTGTTATTTGGTGGGCCTCGCGTATTTTGATTTCGGATCTGGAAGATGGAGAGTACTTGCGGGAGACTTCGGCACCTTTATCATCGGGGTAAAGACAGCTTGAACGCCTTCCCGAACTCCGAGGGCCCCCTCCCCAATAAAGTACTCACCTCTTTCTCTACGGGATCTCTTCTTCGATCGAGCGGTTAAAAAAAACAAAGAGGTTACAAGCTCCCCTCTCCCCGTCACACACAGTTTCGATTTCCTGGCCCAGAAACCTTCAATCGGGCACGCCTCCTCCCAGGGTTTTTTTTTCCCCTTACGTCTAAAGAAACCACCTATCAAGGAGGCAGTTTTTTCTTTTTTTTTTTCTTTTCCCTTTTTCTTTTAGGAAAGCAATATTTCGGTAGCCAGAAACCCGTGATGATAAAAATCTAAGAAATCGTGCCGATTGGAGTAGACGGAGACCTGGATAAACGTCATTTCCCGTTGCCAGTTTGGGGAAAGCTGTGAGAAATTGCCTAGGAATTTTAGGGCTTCTAGAATAACTCCCAAGTGTGAAATGGGTGCATAACGCTGCTAATTTTCTTCCCAAAGAAAACGAATAGCCACCTCTGCAACACTGCAAGGGGAGGTACTATCTTGCTAAAAAGAGTCTTGGAGGAGCCTGGACCACCTGCCTATCTGGATGTATATTTGGCCAAGCTAGCTGAGGCATTGCATGAGCACCTAATGGGCATCCGGGTGGGCAGCTAAAAGCAATACATGAGCAAGGATTAATACTGGTGGGTTCCTATTCTCATTTGAATGGCCTCAAAAGAACAGCTACTGGCAACCTCCATTGGGGTGCTGTCATATTCATGAAAGACCCTCCCACCTCCAGGATTCTGCAGGTGTCGTAATAGACCTGGGAATGACTTGGGTGAAGCCCCCACTTTCTAGTAGCAGTTTCTCCAAGGAAACACCAATTTTGTTAGTTGCTTCCACCTCATCTCTTCCCTCCATTGCACATTGCTCATGTATTCTTATAGTTAGTCCTCAACTTATGGCCACAATTGGAACTAGAATTTCCATTGCTAACCAAGGTAGTTATTAAACAAGTCATGCCTGATTGTATGATTTTTATTACTAGGCAAATCTGGCATCCCTTATTGATGTTGCTTAATCAGAAGCTCACTGAGAAGATCACAAATGATAACATGATCCAGAACACTGCAACCATTGAAAATACATGCAGGTTGCCAAGCACCCGAATTTTGATCACGTGACCATGGGGAGGGCTCTGATGGTCTTAAGGGGTGTGTGTGATTATAAGTCAGTTTTTGTCAGTAGTGTTGCCATTTAGGTTATAACTGAATTATAAGTCAATTATAATCCACTTAGGCTAAACAGTATGAATCCAGACATGGATTTTATAGACACTCATTTATGATTTATCATTTTTGTGAACCTTGCCAATGGTAAATGTCTATGGAGATTCTCAGTCCAGTTGCCTGTTGAAAAGCATCTTTGGGACTTGCCAAGTGCACTTCATTCAGAAAAAAATTTTTTTTTATGCAAAATAGTGTGCTATCTGAATATACAGGTGAAACTTGAAAAATTAGAATATCATGCAAAAGTTCGTTTATTTCAGTAATGCAACTTAAAAGGCGAAACTAATATATGAGATAGACTCATTACATGCAAAGCAAGATAGTTCAAGCCGTGATTTGTCATAATTGTGATGATTATGGCTTACAGCTCATGAAAACCCCAAATCCACAATCTCAGAAAATTAGAATATTACATGCAATCAATAAAACAAGGATTGTACATAAAACAATATTGGACCTCTGAAAAGTATGAGCATGCATATGTACTCAGGACTTGGTTTGAGCCCCTTTTGCAGCAATTACTGCCTCAATGCCGCATGGCATGTCAGCCTGTGGCACGGAAGCTGTCAGCCTGTGGCACTGCTGAGGTGTAATGGAAGACCAGGATGCTTCAGTTGTGGCCTTCAGCTCTTCTGCATTGTTTGGTCTCATGTCTCTCATCTTTCTCTTGGCAATGCCCCATAGATTCTCTATGGGATTCAGGTCAGGCAAGTTTGCTGGCCAATCAAGCACAGTAATCCCACGGTCATTGAACCAGGTTTTGGTGCTTGTGGTAGTGTGGGCAGGTGCCAAGTCCTGCTGGAAAATGAAGTCAGCATCCCCATAAAGCTCATCTGTGGAAGGAAGCATGAAGTGCTCCAAAATCTCCTGGTAGACGGCTGTGTTGACCCTGGACTTAATGAACCACAGTGGACCAAAACCAGCAGATGACATGGCTCCCCAAATCAACACAGACTGTGGAAACTTCACACTGGACTTCAAGCATCTTGCAGTGTGTGCCTCTCCATTCTTCCTCCAGACTCTGGGTCCTTGGTTTCCAAATGAGATGCAAAAGTTGCTCTCATCAGAAAAGAGGACTTTGGATCACTGAGCAACAGACCAGGTCTGTTTTTCTTTAGCCCAGGTAAGACGCTTTGACATTGTTTGTGGTTCAGGAGCGGCTTGACAAGACAAATATGATATTTGAAGCCCATTCCAGGATCTGTCTGTGTGTGGTGGCTCTTGATGCACTGACTCCAGCCTCAGTCCACTCCTTGTGAAAGTCCCCAACACTTTTGAATGGCCTTTTCTTGACAATCCTCTCCCGGCTGTGGTCATCTCTGCTGCTTGTGCACCTTTTTCTTCCACACTTTTCCCTTCCACATAACTTTCTATCAATGTGCTTTGATACAGCACTTTGGGAACATCCAACTTCTTCTGCAATTACCTTTTGAGGCTTTCCCTCCTTATGAAGGGTATCAATGATGATTTTCTGCACAACTGTCAGGTTAGCAGTCTTTCCCATGATTGTGATTCCTATTGAACCAGACTGAGAGACCATTTAAAGGCTCAGGAACCCTTTGCAGGTATTATGGCTTAATTAGCTGATTAGAGTGGGACACTTTGAACCTAAAATATTGAACCTTTTCACAATATTCTAATTTTCTGAGATTGTGGGTTTGGGGATTTCATGAGCTGTAAGCCATAATCATCTCAATTATGACACATCACACCTTGAACTATCTTGCTTTGCATGTAATTAGTCTATCTGATATATTAGGTTCACCTTTTAAGTTGCATTACTGAAATAATTGAACTTTTGCATGATATTCTAATTTTTCGAGTTTCACCTGTAGACACCAGCTTCATGCATTAGATTAAGTCATAATATATTTAACATGCTTGACCGTTTAATGTACTATGTTAACTCAGTTATGTTATGTCTTTGTATCATTGTTGAAAGGCTGTCAAAATGCCTTTCTTCTGAGGATTCGATTTTCCTGCTGGGAGAGCTCCGGTGCAAGGATACGGACAACTGCTTGAAAGCTGGATCTTTTTATTTTTCAGGAAGGCGAGAGATAGCAAGAAGTCTGCATTCCTGGGCTAGCTACCTTCGAATGGTAAGTCCCTGATTTTTATACCCTTTTCTCCTTTTGTGTGAGTGCTTGTGTTTGTATTTCTTAATGTTTTAAATCCTGTCAGGGGTTTGTCTTTCTTCCGCCGGAGGGTAAACTCCGCTGGGTGCAGAAAACAAACTTTGCAGGGTAGTTTGATTGGTTTATCGGTTTTGTCCTAATCTCTTTTAGCTTAATGGTTTTTATATTTGTTTTGTGGCAATCTCCTGTCTGTCTCCTTTGCAATATATTTTGTGTCTTTTGTCTGTTTGTTTTGCTGATTTGGCATGTCTTGTGTTTGTAACGGTTTTCTTTTCCTGTTTCCCTAGTTTTCTTAATTATTTGGGCTTTTGTCTAAGGGGCTTCTTTAATACCTTTTATTTGATTCCTTTTCCTATGCAAGTTAGTTTTATGGCTGGCCTGATGTTCCCTTTAGGCTTTTCCTGCTTGGGTGACACCACCGTCCTTGTCAAGTTCCCTTTCCACAATCCTTCATATATTTTTTTTCTCTAGAGGGTGGTCTCTGATTGTATGTCTGGGTATACTTGGTATTCGTGATCAATCTGGATCATAATCATGGCTGCCTGTCTCCCTTTTAATTTTCTCCTTTGAGAGGGAATACAGGCCTTTAGGCAGCTGAGGCAGGGTGGTATGCATCGACAGAGGCAACACATGAGGGCTCCAAAGACAAAATTGGTGACTGTGGTTGTTATAAGGATTTTGAGCCAATGGAAATCTGGCATCCGTGAGAAGAGCCATGAAAAGTCCAGGAATGATTGCTCCTGACCAATATTCAGAGCTAGCTCTTTCAGGTGGTGGATGTCCCTCCCTACGAGTTCTGAGGTTTCATCCAGATTGAAGCAACACATCCCTTGGAATGTTTTGCAGCCATAATTATGCTTCAAGAGAAGGAAGTCTATTGCTGCCCTATTCTCCAAGGTGGCTTCTCTGACCTCCCTCAGTTCTCTGTTAAGGGCATCCAGGGCATGGGAGGTGGAATTCAAGCTTTTTTGCCAGGGTACATGCTAGTCTATTCAAATTTTTAGAATTTCGCACTGCCAATCCAGGTACCCCTATCAAGGATATTGCCAATGAGATGTATTCTGTTTTTCTGGGAAGGGGGACTTTGGAATCACAGTCTGAGTCTAGGGTTTGGAAGGCTCTCCTGTGTCGTCTCTGTAAGGATGGCATAAGCATGGTCAACCTTCCCAAGGTGCAGGGACCATTGGTGGCATTTGCAGGAAGGTATGAGTAGGCTTTTAAGCCACAAAGGAAAAACCACCCTGGTGGGAGCTTCAGGTAACTATATGAGAATGATATGGTCTCTGTAGTTGCATTTTAGTTCTGTGTTGCTAAGACTGGTGCATTCTGCGACCCTAGGTGTGCTGCACCCAGTGACATTAAAGCATTTCTCAGAGGTGGTTACTGCAGCAATGTGTAGGGGGTACATGGTGTGGTTTTTGTAGAATGGCCCCAGCTAAAAATGCTTTCGTAGGAGTCAGGAAGGTTTCTAAATGTGGTGTAGTTAATGATGTTATGTGGTCTAGTTGCTACTCCCATTAGGCATGTGGTTAAGATGTCCTTGACTGATTTCCCTCCTGCTAAGCAAAAGTTAGTGGTGTTGAGTATTTCTCTTGCTAAATATTCCCATACTTTTCCTTTCTCTAGGATAAGCTTTGGTTCCAGGAACGCAGTTGCTTGTGTTACAAGTGTTACAATTGTTACGAATAATAATACATAGTATATATTTCATGTTCCCCATTGCTAGATTCCTTTTCTTCCCTTCCTCCCCCACTTTTTAAAATAGCAATGTAAAAAAAAATGTAAAAAGTCAAGTATCAAAAAATTATTAGAAAGGTATGGTTAAAGTCCTTTTTGTTAAAAAAAAAAATACGATGAAAAAAGGTAAAAAAGGAGAAAAAATGGAGAAGGTGAGAGAAAAAAAAAAGTTTATAACTCAGCACCTGGGAGTCCAGTTTTGTGTAATGCAACATTTGCACTTGGTTCCTCACAGTGGTGTGGTTCAACGGTGTTGAAGAATGCTGCAAGCGTCCATTGATCTGTGTCTCGATCTTTCTTGAGTTTGATGGGTGGGATTGATTGTGGTGGAGTTTGGCTATGGTCTATGACTGCTGGCTTTGCATGTGTCCAATGTATCCAAGAGTCTCGTTCTGCAACCTTTATGGTGGTGTGTGTAGTCAGTAAGACTTGGTAGGGTCCTTTCCACCTGGGTTGTAGAGGGGAGGTTCTAGTGAAGAACTTGATCCACATCCAATCTCCTGGCTCATATGGATGCAGGGCTTCTTCCAGGGGTAAGGTCTGTGTCAGCGCACTCTGGGTCCAGAGGGTCTGTAGTCTCTTTTGCAGGGCTGTAAGATAAGAAGAGAGAACCCTATCCCCCCTATCTAAGCAAAGGGAATGAGGATCTAGGCCTTGTAGGGTATCGGCGCGGGTGACCAAAAAGGATCTCAAAGGGGGAAATACCTATATCTTGTTTTGGTCTGGTTCTGATATAAAAGAGGGCAATTGAGAGCACTTGTGGCCAGGAGAGGTGTGTCTCCTGACAGAGTTTGCCCAGTAGGGTCTTCACCTCTTTGTTTGCTCTCTCCATGGCTCCTGATGATATCAGAGAATAGGGCACAAGGAGGTTTTGGGTAATGCCCAGGGCCTGGAATATATGTGTGAGGACTTGTGCTATGAGGGGCATGCATGGAGGTGGTCTATGTTTCACTTGGATAGTAACAGGTGTTGCTCCTTTAAGTAGTCCCACTTCTGATGCATTGCAGCCCCATAAGGAGGGTGGCAGGCTTTTTAAATCTTCATGAAGCCCTGTGTTGCTGGTTATCAGCATGATTGCCTTGTGTGTGCCTTTTCCTGGGAATTCCAATTGCAGCCCCTGTTTGCCACATGTTATGGTAGCTCCCATTTTACATAGGAGATCCCTTCCTAGTAGGGATAGTGGGGACCCTAGCAGGGATAGTGAAGGAATGGTCTACTGTGAAAGGTCCTAGTTCTACATTTACATTGTGGGTAAATTTTACAGGGATTATTTCCCCCCCCACTCCCATTATGCTATCCCGAGCCCCTTCAGCCACTGAATCTTTATATGGTGGTTCAGTAATTAATGAGGAGGTGGCTCCAGTATCAATTAAGCAATTGTATTTCTTTCCTCCTATAAGAATGATGACAATGGGTTCCCCTTCTGGGCCATTTTCTAGGGGGATAGCCAGCCCGTTAAAGGTAGCCATGAATTCAGTGCTTTCATTGTCATGTTCTAGTCAGGAAAGGGATAAATCATGTTCTCATCTTTGCTCCCATTGATGTCTATTGTTATTATTTATTGGAGGAAAGGGAGCGCTGGGTGGTGCCTGGTGACTGAAACTTTGTTGCTCAGTGTAATGGACTGGATTATTGCCTGGCCTCATGTTTCTAGGTGGTGGGTGATACCGGTTGCGAGAGGGGTGTTGCCTACATTGCCTGCTGAAATGACCTTCCTGTCCGTACCTATAACAATGCTGGCATTTGCCTTGCGACCATCCTGCTTTATCGCAATGCTAGCATTTCTTTGAATTATAGGGGTTTTTACCTGGCGTTTGTCTGGCATCATGTTGCATTACAGCAAGCATTTTAAAGTCTTCCTGTCTTTCTATTCGTCTCTTTCTATCTTTCTCTTCCTCTTTCAGCTTGTCTCTTTGATCATAGACAAAGTTAGCGATCCTGCGCAACTCTGCTATGTCTAAGGTTGGCCAGTTAGAGACAAAGCGGTGGAAATGTTCTTTAATATCCACGGTGGACTGGTCCACGAAGGCTGAAGCTAAAATCCTTTGGTCCTTCAGGCAGCTAAGGTCTAGGTGGGCATATTCAGTAGCTGCTTCTGACAGGTGGACCCAAAAGGCATCAGGGTTTTCCTTTTCCCTTTGTGTTGTTTTTTGAAATTCAGACCAGTTTAAAGGCTTTTTTCCTATTTCCTCTAAAACTTCTAGTAAGTTATCTTTTGCTCTTGTGTATTCGTCCCAATGATTGGTATCATTATAGTCCCAGTCAGGGCGATGTACTGGCCATGCGATGCAGGCTGGGGCTGCCTGACCAGGGATAGTTGGTAGTTTGGCTATTTGGTCTGTTTTTTCAAACAGTTTTAATAGTTCATCTTTCATTAGAAAGCCTTGTACCAGCTGGGTCATATCACCCCAGGATGGATTATGGCTGTCTATGATAGATTTCAGGGTTTTAATAACTGTTTGAGGATCAGCCCTGAAAGCTGGGGTATCCTTTTTCCAGATGACTAGGTCAGAGGCAGAGAAGGGAGTGTGGGTAAAAACATATTCTAGTTGTCCCCTATTTCTGCCTGGCACTGGTTTGCTTAAAAGGGGAGCCACAATCCGTGCCTCAGTCTTCCCTTTCCGGGAATGGGTTTCAGGCTTTTCCTGATCTTTTCCCTCAGTCAGGTCTTTGGTCCTAGCAATTTTACCCCAGCAGTACCAATAGGGTATTTGGCTGGGCTTAATGTGTGTTCTAAGTGCTTTCAGGGTTTTATAATCTAAAGTACCGCTATCAGGCCAAATTTGTCTACCCGTGTCATCTCGCAATAAAGCCCACTTTTTGCAAATTCTTTTCGCTTCTTTTTTATTCATTCCAGTCAGGACAGGCACTTGCCTTTCGTCCCAAGCCTCAAGTAATTTATCCAAGGGGGTCTCTTCCATTGCCCTCAAGCTACAACTTCCCATATTCCCTACCTGATGTGGGGATTACTTTGGTTTAGCCGGGCTACCGCCATCAGTTTTCAGACAAAAAAGGTCTGGAAAGGACTTCGGTTTCCCTACACACGGAATACGGACCCCTTTCTCTTAGGGAAACTCCGCCGTCAGTTTTAAGACCCCCCCCTAAAAAACAGGGATCGCGGAGGACTGTCTGCCCCCTAGTAGCACCGGTACGGGCCCCTCCCCACACTCAGCCATCAGTTTTCAGATCTCCCTTAAAGGTGGGGATCTGGAAGGACTTAGTCTGCTTTTTAGACAAACTATTTCCAATTCAGTTTGCCAGCAGCCGGTACGGGCCCCATCTAAATGCACTGGGCTTTGCTTGCGGGATGCACCGGGACTATTTCTTCCTGCTTTTTATTTATTTCCTAACACCAGTTCCTTTTGCAGCCCGCTCGGTTTTTTTCTTATGTCCTTCAGAAGGACTCACACTCCATGATCACCCCTTGCGTTCCCAAATCCAGCCGTTCACAGCTCGTGTTTGAGCTAGCAGCTGGCTGGGATGCGGCTGGCAATCATGGAGGAGGTGAGGTCCCGCTGTTTCCACAGACAAAACCCACAATCACACACCTGGTACACTTATGCTTCCACTCCCCTCCCTAATAAGATTATAAATTTGAAGCGGTACTCACCTGCTTTCAAGCAGAAAAGCCCAAGGACTCCCTTTACTACCCTATACCTTCCGGGCTGGTTCTGTGGATGTTGTCCCTGGACAAAGAAGGTCCACGCCGGCTGGGATTGGATCCGCAGGCCCGGACCGGTGGCAGGATTGGCTGGAATATCTTCGTGGTCACCAATTGTTGAAAGGCTGTCAAAATGCCTTTCTTCTGAGGATTCGATTTTCCCGCTGGGAGAGCTCCGGTGCAAGGATACGGACACCTGCTTGAAAGCTGGATCTTTTTATTTTTCAGGAAGGCGAGAGATAGCAAGAAGTCTGCGTTCCTGGGCTAGCTACTTCCAATGGTAAGTCCCTGATTTTTATACCCTTTTCTCCTTTTGTGTGAGTGTTTGTGTTTGTATTTCTTAATGTTTTAAATCCTGTCAGGGGTTTGTCTTTCTTCCCGCCGGAGGGTAAACTCCGCGGGGTGCAGAAGGCAAACTTTGCAGGGTAGTTTGATTGGTTTATCGGTTTTGTCCTAATCTCTTTTAGCTTAATGGTTTCTTATATTTGTTTGTGGCAATCTCCTGTCTGTCTCCTTTGTAATATATTTTGTGTCTTTTGTCTGTTTGTTTTGCTGATTTGGCATGTCTTGTGTTTGTGAGGGTTTTCTTTTCTTGTTTCCCTAGTTTTCTTAATTATTTGGACTTTTGTCTAAGGGGCTTCTTTAATACCTTTTATTTGATTCCTTTTCCTCCGCAGGTTTGTTTTATGGCTGGCCTGATGTTCCCTTTGGGCTTTTCCTGCTTGGGTGACACCACTGTCCTCGTGAAGTTCCCTTTTCACACATGTTTGAAACTGGCCAGTTGTAGTTTATTCTGTATAGATAGTCCTCAACCTACAACAGTTTGTTTAGTGACTATTCAAAGTTACCTTAGCACTGAAAAAAGTGAACTGACCAGTTTTTACACTTACCACCATTGGTCATATGATCAAAATTCAGATGCTTGGCAATTGACTCATATTTATGATGGTTGCAGTATCCTGGGGTCACATGATCCCCTTTTTGACCTTCTGATAAGCAAAGTCAGTGGGGAATCCAGATTCACTTAACAACAACTTGACTAATTTAACAATTGCAGTGATTCATTTAACAACTGTGGCAAGAAAGGTCATAAAATGGAGCAAACTCACTTAAATTAACAAATTTAGCAACAGAAATTTTGGGCTCAATTGTCGTAAGTTGAGGACTACCTATATTAGCGAAATCAGTGCAGTGTGTAAACTCACAAGTGAGCCAGAGCAACTCACCAGCAAAAAAGTTGACATCTTTTACTCACTGGCTCTTGATGGACTATATTAATCATTTTTGCTCAAAGTCATAGAGTGAGTATTGACTTTACTCCAACGTTATTGTTCTGGACCTTACAATCAATATCTGATTATAAAGCAGACAGATTAACCCCACAAAGCTTCCATAGAAAGTCTTTTTATTGGTTCATCAAGCATCCTCAAGATAACTCATGGTTACGTCAAGCTTCATCTCAATGTCCAACTCTTTGCATAGCTGACTTTCTGGTGTAAAAGGATAGTTTTCCTTTCATTCCAATAATGGTGGAGCAAGGGGGTGAAGCAGCAGCATGATGCTGGGCTCAGGCAAGAGTGAAGGAACCTCCCCCAACCCACCAAGAGTCAATTCAGTGACCGGTCAGGATTACAGATATGGCCACATGACATGGACTACATTTCCCAGGATACCTTAACTACATTTACCACGATCCTTCAGGGGACAGCTCTCAATTCCTAACTAACTATACCAATTCCCCATTAACTATATACTGTCTGGACAGCACACTTCCCGCTGGAATTATGAATTCCACTACTAACTAACTATCAATTAAACTATAAACTAAGATAAACAGTCAATAATAATAAAGCATCGAGAGGAGGGGAGGAGCTGGCGCCGTGACGATCCGGCTTGCAATCGAGCTCTTCGATTGCAGCCGATATCTTCGTTTCCGGCCGGTCCAAACGGACCTAAACCGTCCCGTAGGGACGGCTATTGTGAAGAGCATACCCTGTGGACTCCGGGGACACTGCAAAGTCCCTGGATGACCCGGGAGAAGCTCTTTTTGCTGGCAGTGGAGAGGCAGCCCCCATGCTGCTGAAGTCGGGGCAGCTCCAGAAAGGAAGAGACTGAAAGAGAAAGTCTGTCGGTTGGGTGAGAAACTTTTTTTTTTCTAATTTTTTGAGGTTTGAAAGGACACTTTGATTGCTAGAAGAAATCTGTGTGATTTTTGACAAAACTGATTAAGCGGCGTTTTTTAAGGGAGACGTCAAAGCGAGGCTTTATTTTTATTTTATTTTTTGCTATCGGACTTCATTGTTATTTACTGGATAACCGGACTGTTCCTTTATATATATATATTTTCTATTCTCCCTTTGGATTTTTTATATTTTTTTTTTTTAAGGCTAGAGGCTCCCTTTGGTTATTTTTTTTCCTTCTTTTTTGTTTTGTATATGTATGTATATACTTCTTGTGGTTTTTTTTTAATTTTAATTATGCTGTCCTGAGAGGAGGGGGGAAAGTGAGAACTAAGAAACTTTGTAACACTGCCAACTAGAGGCTTGGAAATATTCTACTTGAACTGGAGAGAGATGTGAAAGACTCCTTCTCAAGGACATTTCTTGATAAGATAGAGGGAAGAGCGCAGTAGAATATTATTACAGGTGCTTTTCTGGATTTCTGTCTACAATTAAATATTTATGGCTTGGCTTTGAAGCTTGTGGGAAAGGGAAGGGAGTCATAATTAGAGCCTTGGACAACTAAGCAGAGTGCAGTGTATTGTTTCTACTTTCTTTTTCTAATCCTTTTTTTAGTTCCGCTACCCCCTCTGCCAGCATTATTGTATATTTTTACTCTAGTAAGGTTTTTATTTTTTATTTTTATTTATTTTCAAGGGGAAGCCTTTGAATTTTTCATTTTTATTTTATTTTGATTTTTTTTTCTCTTTTCCATTGGGATTTTTGCTTTTCTTTTTAATGTATACTTTTGGACTATCTTTTTTTTTCTTTTCTCAACTGAGATTTTTTTGGCTGGATTAAGGTGTGGAATTTGAAGAAATTTATTCTATTTTTTCTTTTTTCCTTTTCCTCTTTTTGGCTTTAGTCTTGCTTATTATTATTACCATTGGGGTTTTTTTTATTATTATTATTTTTATTTTTTTTTCTTGTGGATTACTCTATAATTGGATTAAGGTCAGGAAGAACCTGAAGAATTTTTTATTTTCTCTCTCTCTCTCTCTTTTCTCTTCTTTTCCCCTTATTATTGGGTTTTTTATTATTGGATTTTTTCATTTTGGATTATAATTGGCCACTTTTTTTAATTGGATTAAAATTTGAAAGAATTTGAAGATCTGGAACCATCTAAAATGAGTAGGAAACTTATACCTTCGGGTGCCTCTGTGTCCACCTCTGCCTCCCCACCATCTGGACAATGTTCAATTCAGGTAATGTTAAAGCAAGATAAAGAAAAAGAACAAGAAAAAGTAACCTTACAGATGATCATGCAAGGAATTCAAGACCTTAAGATAAAAACAGATACCACTGAACAAAGAACAGGGAGGATGGAGGAAAAAGTGGAAAATATTCAACAGATGATGGCAAAGTATGAGGAGAGACTTCAAAAAGTTGAAGAAGGGGGTAAACGAAGAGAGGAGAAGATTGGAAATATTGATAACAGATTAACAGTGATTGAACAAGAAAAAAGTGGGATGCTGAAGTGGGAGATGGAGAGGTCAGAATTTTATCTTAGATTTCAAAATATAGAAGAAGAAAAAGGGCAAGATTTGGCTGCGATAATGATAGGAATCTTGGCGGATGCCTTGGAAATAACAGAAGAAAAGATGATGGATGGAATAGATGAGATATATCAAGTCTTTACAAGATACACGATGAGAAATAATCTGCCCAGAGAAGTCCATATTAGATTTACTAAAAAATCCATGAAGACACAAATTTTACAAGCGGCAAGAGAGAAGACGTTGAAATATAAAGGCAAAGAAATTTTGGTCTTAAAACAAATACCTAGAAGAGTGAGAGAGATGAGAAGAGAATATCGATTTCTGACCAAAATGTTATTGAAAAAGGAGGTGAGTTACAGATGGTTGATCCCAGAAGGATTGATGTTTGCATTGCAAGAACAGAGACATAGAATTGATTCAATTGAGAAAGCAGAACTTTTTTACGCAGAATTTTTTGGAGGGAGAGAAGAAGAGGCAGAAAAAGAGATTTCATTAATTGAATTTCAAGAGGAACAAATGGAGATTGGAAAAGAAGAAGGCGCAGTAGGTGGACAGGTGGATATTAAAGATCAGCGTGAATTAAGATCCACGAGAGCGGCTAAATCTAAATATAAAATATAACCATGGAAGAGAAAAAACTGATTACAATAAATATAAATGGACTGAATTCAGCTGCTAAAAGAAGGAAGATTTTTCATAAATTAGGGAAATTAAAGTTTGATATAATTTGCTTACAAGAAGTACACATTAAAAAGCAACATGAACAACTGTTAGTACAACCAAAATTAGGGAAACTGTTTACTTCTTTGACCCAATGTAAGAAAAGAGGAGTGGTTTTATATATCAAAGAGGCTACCCCAGCAAAACTGATTTACGCTGATGAAGATGGGAGAATATTAATGGTGGAAATAATGGACAACAATAGAAAGATACTTTTGACTGCAATTTACGCCCCGAATGATAAACAAGAAGAATTTTATAAAAAATTACATATGAAAATAACTGGACTGGACTATGCTAATATAATTATGATGGGAGACTTTAATGGAATTGTGGACAATAAATTGGACTATATAGTAACAACAGCAAAGCACAATAGAAAGACACTTCCTAAATCTTTTTTTAAAATGATAGATGAACTAACTTTAAAAGACATATGGAGAGAAAGAAATGCTAAACTTAAGCAATATACTTTCTATTCAAATAGACATTTATCATGGTCCAGACTAGATATAATTTGGATCTCAACAGATTTAATATCTAGCGTTCAAGAAACAAACATTGAAACAAGTACTTGGGCTGATCATAACCCATTGACAATTAAATGGAAGGGACAAAAAAAAAGATTGAGATGGACGTTAAATAATACTATTCTAAAGGAGAAAGAATTTATACAATGGATGGAGAAAGAACTGGCCTTCTTTTTTAAAGAAAATAGAAAAGAAGACACTTCAATACAGAATGTTTGGGATACAATGAAGGCATATGCCAGAGGCTTGATAATAGACTATACAAGAAAAAAGAATATTAGGAAAAGGCAAGCTATTAAAGCCTTGGAGGATGAGTATAAAAGACTTGAAAAAGAACTGCAGAAAATGCCTCAGAAAAAAGACGTTAAACTGAAACTGGATATAACTAAACATAAAATGGACTTAATAGAGAAAGAACTGGCACAGAAAATTAGGAATGCTAAACAGAATTATTTTGAAGATGCAAATAAGCCAGGTAGACAGCTGGCATATAAGTTGAGAAAGGAGAAAGAGTCGAGGAAAATATCGCAGTTAATAGATGACCAAGGTCAAATTTGTCATGGCAGCAAAGAGAAAAAAGAAATTATTCAAGACTTTTATAGACATTTATATAAGAAAGAAGATATTGATGAGGAGAAAGTTAAACAGTACCTGCAGAATGCAAATTTACCTAAGATACCCAAAGAGACTGAAGAGATGTTAGAAAGTAATATAACAATGATGGAATTAAGTCAAGCACTTAAGAAACAAAATAACGGGAAAGCACCAGGTCCAGACGGGTTTCCTGTAGAATTTTATAAAACATTTCAAGAATCACTGTGTATTCCACTGTTAGAAGTTATGAATGAAGCTATGTCAAAGAAGATGATACCTAAAACATGGTCAGAGGCTTATATTACACTTATTCCAAAAGAGGAGGCGGATCCACTCCAAATTAAGAATTATAGACCGATCTCTTTATTAAATGCAGATTATAAAATTTTTGCTTCAACATTAGCAGAAAGACTTAAAAAATATTTGAATAATTTTATTCATCCAGACCAAAATGGGTTTTTGCCAAAGCGGCAAATTAGAGACAATATGAGAGTAATTCTGGATACTTTGGAATACTATGAGGCGCATCCTGAAAAGCAAATGGCTTTGATATTTTTAGACGCCCAAAAGGCATTCGATAATGTGAATTGGAGATTTATGTTACTTTTAATGGAACAGATGGGCTTTGCTAGAAGATTTATTCAGGCAATAGAAGCAATTTACAATGAACAAACAGCTAAGGTAATGATGGAGGGAGAATTTACAGACTCTATTAATATAAGAAAAGGCACAAGACAAGGTTGTCCCCTTTCTTCCTTGTTATTTGTATTGACTTTGGAAGTGTTGAACAGAAATATCAGAGAAGATAAAACTATAAAAGGAATGAAAATCAAAAAGGAAGAATTTAAATTACAAGCTTTTGCAGATGACCTAGTTTTTATCTTAGAAGACCCTATAGAAACAGCCTTGAAGCTGCTGGAAAAGATAGAGACATATGGTGAGGTGGCCGGTCTGAAAATAAATAAAGATAAAACGAAGATTTTGTCAAAGAATATGTTACTAAGACAAAGGGAAGAATTGGCAGAACTGTTGAAAATCCAAGTTACAAACAAGGTTAAGTATTTGGGGATATACTTGACGTCAAGATGTAGTACATTAAAAGAGAACAATTATATTAAACTTAAACAACAGATAGCCCTAGATTTGAAGAAATGGGAAAACTTACAATTGTCATTAATAGGGAGGATTTCAACAATTAAGATGAATATTCTACCCAGAATCTTATTTTTGTTTCAAACAATACCAATTAGGCTCGGAAAAGACTATTTTGAGGACTTAAATAAAATTGTGTTGAAGTATATATGGCAAGGTAAGAAAGCAAGGATAAAGCTAAAGCTCTTGCAGGATGCTAGAACTAGAGAAGGGTTTGGCCTGCCTAATTGGGAGTTGTACTATCAAGCTGCAAATTTGAATATGCTACAGAAAAAAGATATTAAATTCAAAATGGATATAATTAAACATAAGATGGGTCAGGCGGAGAAAGAGGAGTTGGCACAAAAAATTAGAAGTGCTAAACAGAACTATTTTGAAGATGCAAATAAACCAGGTAGATGGCTAGCATACAAATTGAGAAAGGAGAAAGAATCTAGGAGAATAGTACAGTTAATAGATGATCAAGGTCAAATGTGTTATGGTAATAAGGAGAAAAAGATAATTATCCAAGACTTTTATGGACAATTATATAAACAGGAGGATTTTGATGAGGAAAGAATTAAGTTTTATCTACAAAATGCTAACCTACCCAAGATATCTGAAGAGACTGAAAAAATGTTAGAAAGTACCATAATAATGATGGAACTAACGGAAGCATTTAATATGCAGAATAATGGAAAAGCACCAGGCCCAGATGGGCTCCGGGCAGAATTTTATAAAACATTACAAGAATCGCTGAGCACTCCATTGTTAGAAGTTATGAATGAAGCCATGTTAAATAAGAAAATACCTAAAACATGGTCAGAAGCTTATATCACACTTTAACAATACACATTTTAACAGCGGCCAGATTAGCCTTCGCTCAACATTGGAAACAACACCAAATTCCATCAGAAGAAATGATTATTGAAAAAATCTCAAGATGCAGAAATGGATAAATTGACTTTGGCGCTAAAAAACAAAGACACTTCACTATACTATGAAAGCTGGAATTGTTGGTATAATTGGATTGACCAAAGATAAATAATATATTATAAGGCATAAAAGGAAAGTACCAATACATAACAACGAGGTAGCGATATAAGTTAAAAACAGGTGTGGTTTTATGACACAAGTTAAGGTGATGAAAACAAAGAAGATCTTGCAAACTGTTAAATAAGAATACTTTTAATCCTGTAACCTCTTTCTTTCTTTTCTTAAAATTCTTTCCCTCTCTTCCTCTTCTCTTTTCTTTCTTTTCTTTCTTTCTTTCTTTTGCTTATTTGTGTATGTATTGTGACTGGTTTTAATTGTAAAAATTAATAAACTATATTTAAAAAAAAAAATAAAGTCATGCCTTTTGGACTTCAGGGGGCTCCTGTATGTTTATGCAGCTCATCAATGAGGTGCTACACCTGCACCTTTACACCTTTACCGGGGGGAGGGGAGGTCCTCGTGTACCTGGCTGACATCCTTATCTTCAGCGAAACCATGGAATAACATGTTCAATTGGTCCAACAAGTTCTAGAAAAACTTCTAGCCACCAAATTGTATGTGAAACTCTCAAAATGCAAATTCCACAAAGAGTCATTGGACTACTTAGGCTACCGAATATCCAACCTGGGGATTGAAATGGACCACGGAAAGGTGAAAGCGGTGCTGGACTGGCAACCCCCCAGAACCTGAAAACAACTTCAAAGTTTCTTGGAGTTTGCCAACTTCTATAGACAATTCATTCCATCCTTTACTGAAGTTTCCCTCCCATTGACAGAGCTATTAAAAACAGGCCCATCGTCCACCAAACCGAAGCCAAGTCAACCCCTGGCTTGGACTATGGACTGTCACAAAGCTTTCAAGGTCTTAAAACACCTCTTTGTAGCTGAGCCCATTCTCCAGCACCCAGATGTGACCAAGCCTTTTATTGTACAAACAGATGCAAGTGATGTAGCGATGGCAGCTGTTTTGCTGCAAAAGGACTCTCAAGGCCAACTGATGCCTTGCGCTTATGTGTCCAAAAAGCTGACAGACACAGAGTGAAGGTCTGGGAGAAAGAAGCATTCACTGTATGATGGGCTTTGTTAACCTGGAGGCATTTTCTAGAAGGGGCGCCAGAGGCCTTTGAGGTATGGACTGATCATAAGAACCTCAAGGCTCTAAAGACCCCTAGGAGATTATCGCCCAAACAAGTCCGATGGGCCCAATATTTGAAGCGATTCAACTTTAACATTAAATATATCCCTGGAGGGAAAAACGTACTGGGGGACGTTCTGTCCAGAAAACCTCAGTTTGACAACCACCAAGAGGAAATAGTACAAGCCTTAATTTCAGAAGTTCAATCGGCAGGCCAAGTAACCACTCGAGTCCAAGCCAACCGCAACCCCAAACACCAGGAAGATAAGCTGACTACAGAATTGAAAATGGCCCTATTGACCGATCCTTGGTTCCTGGACCATCAAAGTGAGTTTGATGGACTAGCTTGGAAAGGGACTAAGCTTTATGTACCCACAACCCTAAGACTACTGGTACTAAAGTGTAGCCATGACTCCTGGCTGGGAGGCCACTTCAGATTCGTAAAAACCCTACATTACTGAGGAAACAGTTCTGGTGGCCAAAAATGAAACCTGATGTTGAGGACTATGTAAAAAATTGCTCAATTTGTGCCACAATGAAATACAGAACTAGAAAACCCTGTGGCCTCCTGCAACACGTTGCTGAACCAACCCAATCTTGGGAAGAGATCACAATGGACTTTATTCTTGAATTACCTAAGAGTGAAGGGAATATGATCATTTGGACTATAATTGACTTATTCTCTAAACAGGCCCATTTGATAGTCTGCAAAGGACTTCCATCTGTGAAAAAACTTGCAAAGCTGTTCATGAAACATATCTATAGACTACATGGAGTACCTCATAGAATAATATCAGACAGAGGGGTACAATTTACCACAAAATTTTGGAGAGAATTTCTGAAATCCATTGGTTCCTCTCAAGGGTTATCCTCAGCTTTCCATCCTGCTTGTAACGAAGCAGTGGAGAGGGTTAACACCATGATTGAACAATACAGTATATGCTATGTAAATTATCAACAAGAAAATTGGGCTGAGTTATTACCTTTTGCAGAGGTTGCTTACAATAATGCAGTACATAGCAGCACGGGATTGACTCCATTCCAAATCAACACTGGAATGGATTTTGTCCCAA
Organism: Pseudonaja textilis; assembly: GCF_049901715.1. Classification (NCBI taxonomy): domain Eukaryota; kingdom Metazoa; phylum Chordata; class Lepidosauria; order Squamata; family Elapidae; genus Pseudonaja; species Pseudonaja textilis. The sequence continues at coordinate 101,689,075 of NC_142008.1, read as the reverse complement.
TGCCAGAGTTACCAAGACAACCTCCCTCATCCATGTTCCTAACAGAATGGATGAACTCATTAAAGAAAGGATGGGAAGATACAAAAAAAGCTTTGACCGAAGCTGCAAAAAATTATAAAAAACAGGCGCATAAACATAGATGCCTTCAACCGCCTTTTAAAGTAGGGGACAAAGTATATTTGTTGACCAAGTATCTTAGGTTGAAACTGCCCAGTAAGAAGCTGGGTCCAAAATTCTTGGGTCCGTTCCCAATTTCAAAGATAATCAATCCGGTCACTATCCAATTAAGTCTTCCTCGAATATTGGGGAAAATTCATCCAGTATTACATTGTAGTTTACTAAAATCAGCTACTACATCAATGATAAAACCACCGCCAATCACTCCCCCTAAACCGTTACTGGTACAGGGGGAAACACATTATGAAATTTAAAAAATTCTCAATTCTAGATTACACCGAGGTCGACTGCAATATTTGGTCTTATGGAAAGGATATCCTCTCTAGGATGCTAGTTGGGTAAAGTGTTGGGATGTTCATGCTGATCAATTGGTTAACCAATTCCATGAGGATTTTCCCCACAAACCGAAGGTAATGATTGCTTCTTGGGTTATAAACAGATCAAGACAAGTGAGACCTGGTAAGTTAGAACATTCTTTGGCTGTTCGCAGCTGCATAAGAATGGTGGAAAATTCCTCCAGCTTTCGGGTCTCGATGGCGATACGTGGGAATTTGTCCAGATGTTCTAAGAGTGAGTATTCCATCGTTGTGCTGTTGCCATACCTTTGGTTCAGAGCAGCCCACGAACAATTCAGAGCTGTGCCTAGGTCATTTAGTATGGCTGAGTAAGCGTTTTTCACTATTTCAGAGGACCGTGGTCCTAGCCATGCCAACATAAATTTAAGCTCTTCGCCAGGATGCGGCCTTTCTTTTTGAATGGTACTTGTTAAAATGCGCTTCCACAGTAGGTATTCTTGCCTGGCTTGTCATTAAATTTATACACACCATTGGCTGCTAAGTGTAGCTTTCCCCATCGTAGTAACGGTTCTCTGTTTCTGTCCTACGATGGTAGATCATCTATTGGCATAGATGTTCTGGCTCAAGGCCATGTGTTGTGTTCTGGCTCAATGGCATGAGTGGTGAACTTTCATGGTTATCCTCAGAGTATTCTATGAGGAGGTTTTGAGCCATTACCACATACGCAGGTAGTCTTTCTGGCTGCCGGGTGTGGGTACCACCTTCATCTTGCCATATATCTGTGTTAGAGTCATCTGGTGGGTGTGGCAGGAACTCTTTTGCCTGTTGATTGAGTGTGACAGTTGTGGCAGCTTGTGTGCCTACCTCTTGAGGAGTCTTCGCAGTTGCTGCTGGGCTACGTTGTTTGCCCAGCAGGCCATGAGACATTGGGGTAGGTTTGCTGCTTTTGGAAAAAGAATCTGGAGTCTTAGGTCCTATGACATCAATCTTATGACTGGCGTCTAGAGTCTGTGGTTGAGATTCTCCCCTTCGATCCCTTGGTTCTGGGATACTGCCAGAATGATACTTGGTTCTGGGTTCCACCTGCTCATTTTGTAGCAAGTGCTGTTCATCCACATAGGCCTTGACCTGTTTATCTGGGTTCTCTTCTCCTAACTCTTCAAGGTTGAAGTTGAAGGAGGCATTGTCAGCCACCTTCCGCAATGCTGCAGCTCGTGCTGTTTTTGTTGCCGTCTCCCTTTGTCATATGACCAACTCCAATTGGGCCTGGGTTTTGGCCATTTCTGCCTGTTGGTTGACCATTTCTGCTGCTTGAGATGCTACTGCTGCCTTCTGCCCTGTCGCCTCCTCTGTCATGCCTAGATCTGCTTCTGCTACTGCAGCTTCTATCTCAGCTTCTGCAGCTTGGTCAGTGTAACTTGCTGCTTTGGAGGCCTTAGATGCGTCGCTGAGATGGGAGGATGCTCTGGAAGGATGGTGAGAGCCAGCAGCAGAAATTTGCCATGAGACGCTGGAGCCTGCTTAAGATCTTGCTGGCTTGGGATGGAGGGAGGAAGCCACATGTGATCGGGGGGCTATGTTGGATGTGGCCCTCTTCCCTGACATTGCTTCCAGCTATAGTGTGTCTTCGAGTGCTGCCTGGAGGGCATTTTTGCCTTCCTTAATGCAGTCTTCATGTTCCTTGTTTACTTCCTTGAAGAATTGAATGTGTCCTTCGAGCTTTGGGTCACCCAGCCTCGCCTGGATAATCTTGAGTTTACTTTCGCTGTCTCTCCACCATGTGAGAAGGTCCTGTAGGTCTTCCTGTAATGTGCAGATTCTTCCAAGGGACAGCTTGCGTTTGGGAGTTTCGCAGATTGTCTCTAGTTCCTTCCATGATTCTACATAATGACAATACTGCTTGTCCCAATCCTCCCTCAATAATGAGTCCATGGGTTCGGTAAACTTCCTATGTTGTCTGAGGTTGTAGGCTTTCTGAGGTATTGCTGCTTCTCTGGAGGTTTGGACATCCGAAACTGGGTTTTGGGAACCAGACTCCATGTTTATATCAAGGGTGGGTGGAGGGTTTGTATCTTCTGGTACATCAGAGACATCTGCCATGGCTGAAGAAGTTGTCATGCTTCAAATTGGCAAAGGTGAATTTTGGAAAATTTAGTGGTTTTCCGTGCAATTCCCTTTTTTCCACTAGGGTGCGCTGCAAGCAGGTAGTTGAACGTAGGAACTCCTGCTAAATTCAGTACTTGACCATGCAGATGGCGCTGCAGGTGCATGGCAGAATTGAGAAAATTCTGCAAAAGTCAGTGGTTGACCACTAGAGATGTGCGTTGCAAGGTCTGGGAGATGCTGATGAAGTACTCTGGTTGGCCTCTAAAGGGTGCGTTGCGAGGTCTGGAAGATGTTGGCACAGTACATAAATTGGCCTCTTAGTGGTGCTTGTCAAGTCTGGAAAACACTGATGCAATGCGCAAATTGGTCTCTTAGTGGGGCTGGACCCTTGGGTTAAGTTGCTACAAGCTAGTGAATAAAATTAGAATTTTTCCTATTAAATTCATTGGTTGACCACTAGAGGTGTGCGTTTCGAGGTCTGAAAGATGTTGATGCAGTGCACAAGTTGGCCTGTTAGTGTTGCTAGGTAGGTCTGGAAGAGACTGATGCAGTACTGGCCTCTCAATGATGCTGGACCCTTGGGTTAAAGTGGAAAGATGCTGTAATTTTCTACTTGCCACCAGATGGTGCTGTAAGCTATTAGTTGAATGATAGCCAATTAGGCTGGAAGGAAAAGTCATTAGAGAGATGCAATACTGTGATATATTGCATGAACACTGTGATTAAATAATTTCCACTAGCTAGGTAATGTAGACTGATATCCTTTAATTTTCAGTAAAGGAAAATAGAAGGGAAAAATCTTCTAGGCTGTCATAGCAGAGAAGAAACCAAACTGCACTTCTGTGTTTAAAATGCTTGCTAGCATTAAATTTCTCTCTTCGGGGGGAATGTGCCCCGTTGCTCTGGAGAGGGCCGAATCCAAGGAATTTTTATGACTCTGTTGCTTAGAGACCCCGTTGTAAACTAATTAAAGGGGCCTGTTTATTGCTTTGCCTCCCTTCCAGATGAGCAGAGGAAATCAACAATTGTCCCTTTCTGACTGAAGCCTTAGGAATTAACACATTTTCTTATTTAAATCCTGTTTCTTGTTTGTAAAAGTTCTTTGAGATAGCAGGGAGACAGCAGAGATGCAAATTTATACAGAAAGGAAATAGCTTGTAAATTCTCTTGCTGAAGAGAGGGGGGAATCTCTGGTTCCTCCCCGTGAATTCAAACAGGTTTTGTAACTTTGTGGCTCAGAAAAAGAAAAATCATTCAGGCAATCTGATCAACTTAGGTTCCAGGGAGAGACAGGGACAATGTTGCTTGTTTTGACCCTAGCAGGTGGGGGAATTTCCAGCCCCTTCCAATAATTCAAACAGGCTGTATGACTTCAGTTGCTCAAAGGGAGACACAGAGAGAGAGTCTTTCACAGGCAAACTGAGTAACTTATATCTTTACTTTGGAAACTCAGATTAGCATGGTGCTTTGACTTGGGAATCCCGATTTTAATATACTTGGCTCTTGCCACAGAAAATCAGATATAACAATATTCTTTACTTTTGGGAGTCCAAATTAACTGTCTTTATACTGAGGGAGTCCAGATAAGCATCATCCTTTTATTTGTCTTGGGAATTCGAAGATATAAACCATCCTTTTACTGTTCTGGACCTTACAATCATAAACTGATTATAAAGTAGACAGATCAACCCCACAAAGCATCCATACAAAGTCTTTTTATTGGTTCATCAGGCATCCTCAAGATAACTCATGGTTACGTCAAGCTTCATCTCAATGTCCAACTCTTTGCATAGCTGACTTTCTGGTGTAAAAGGATAGTTCTCCTTTCATTGCGATAATGGTGGAGCAAGGGGGTGAAGCAGCAGCATGATGCTGGGCTCAGGCAAGAGTGAAGGAACCTCCCCCAACCCACCAGGAGTCAATTCAGTGACCAGTCAGGATTACAGGTGTGGCCACATGACATGGACTACATTTCCCAGGATACCTTAACTACATTTACCATGATCCTTAAGGGGACAGCTCTCAATTCCTAACTAACTATGCCAATTCCCCATTAACTATATACTGTCTGGACAGTACACTTACGCTTTTTAGATATGCTCTATTATCACACCCTTCATCCTTACCAGATTTTCTGTTTAAAAATCTAGAATTGAAACAATACACTTGAAGGACTATGATGCATACAAATGTCAGAAATCACCAGTCAGTGGGAACTGTCTACTCATCACAAAATGAGTTCAGACATCTTTCAATATTTACTCAAGCTTTGCTTGCTGCAGTGATTGTGTAAGCCTACTTTATGCTTTGATGATGCTGAGACTCTTCCTTTTTCTGCACATGTATTATATGCTTTAAAAATAACAGTGATCCCTGTTTCAATTTGAGAAATGCTGATTTAGTGATTTGTGTGAACATACCGTAGCCATCTAAAAGGTAGCAACTTGGAGAAAACTGAGGTGATATACTATACGGCAAACCCTGGGCCACAGCCCAGTGCTGGGCCATGGCCCATTTGGAATTTGGCCATGGGAGTAGTGGGTGAATGTGTTTGTGTACACAAAGCTGTGTTTGGGAAAGCAGCACATGTGTATGCATGACACCATCCCTTCTCTCTCACCACTGCCACCTCCACGGTCAGCTGAGCCAGAAAAGTTGGGGACTGCTACGGTAGAGAAATACAACTGATGAAGAAATAAAAACACTAGCAGTCATATTCACAATTCATGCTGAGAGTAAATTGTGCTTTCCCAACAGATAAGTCATTATTTAACCATGATTTATAGAATTGATTCGTTGATTCACAGATTCAGCTTGTATTTATATGTCATGCTTAAGTTGGTTACTGGTAGTTCTTGATTTGCAACTAACTTGACACTTCTTTTTTAGTGATGTTGAACTTCAAACAATCACTAAATGAATGCTTGTAAGTCAAGAGTTATCTTATTGTAATGTTATGAGTTTATACAGTATACCGAGCCACAGTTAAATAAATGGATTAATTTCATACATCACTTTAAGTTTTTAATTTAATTTTAATTTATTTAATTTGTCAATCGCGTACAAGATAATAGGTATAAGGATAAACATAGTTATGAATACATGAAATGGATACATATAAAAAAAATAAAAAGAATCAATAGGACAGGGATGGTAGGCATGTTGGTGCGCTTATGCACGTCCCTTACAGATCTCTTAGGAAAGGGGTGAGGTCAATAGTAGACAGTCTAGGGTTAACGTTTTTGGGGTTTGGGGAAGAAACCACAGAATCAGGTAGAGTATTCCAAACATTGACCAGTCTGTTGCTGAAGTCATATTTCCTGCAATCAAGTTTGGTGCGGTTAACCTTGAGTTTGTATCTATTGTATGCTCTTGTATTGTTATGGTTGAAGCTGAAGTAACTCCAATGCTCTGAGAGAAATTGCTATGAGAAAGTTGACATAGTAGCTCACATTTTCCTTCTAAGCAGCTTCTATAAAGGTGGCCATAATTTTAGAGTGTAGCTTCAATCACCATGGTCACCTAACCCAGGTATGTTTTGTAGTTAACGTTACATTTGTCACTAGGAAAGGCATTCTGATTATTACAAAGAATGATTGGTTTGTATTATATTATGACAGAGATTGTTTAGTAGCTGCAGAGCCACCTTAGCAAATACTGATATGGGAACCTCTCTAAGGCTTAATAAAGTATGGCCGTCCAAACTTTGACTTTCTGCAAGAGCCTGAAGACAATGGGCAGAGGATCATATTGGAGGTGGTTAGTTAGTTAATTCAATGCCACCCGGTGTGTCCCCCCCCCCCATCCCTCCTGATCTGTCTAGCACCCTTCTTTGCCATGTTGTCTCTATGATTCTTGATGTTTTCATCTGCTGTTTTATAATGGACATTTTTAATGTTTTTTCATGTAATAAATTGCCTAGAGACATTGGATACAAGATGGGCAGCAGATAAATTTAATTAATAAATAAATAAGCAAAAAAACAAACAAATGCCCTTAGTTCTAAGAATCAACACCAATTTGATGGAATATAATTTTTCTGAAATTTCTTATAATTTCTTCACTGTTATTCCATTTTAAAATGATTTTGTCATTTTCTGTCAGACACTGCATCAATTTTTATACAATCTATAGTACATTGGAGAATTCAGTCTTCAAATGTAGGTATACCACCTTGAAACAGAGAGTTCACGACAAACTGGTTTTAACTATTCCCAGATCCCTCTTCAGGCTAAATTTGTTCACTGTTTGTATTGCATGCATTTGCATATGTGCATTTTACAATGCCTTATTATTTATTGCTTGTATTAAAATCACTCTACAGGATCAAGTCAAACCTGTTTCTGTTTTTCTAACTACTGCTGTTTCAGAGAAGACAGGGGCTGATTAGGAAAATTTTTCCCTTTTAGACAAAGATAAAATGAACAAAGGTTGGAAATAAATCTTATCATATGCAGGCTGCAAATATTGATATTGCTAGTAGCAAAGACATAAAGACATATTGTGTGCCCTTGGCATCCTGCCGTTGTCCAGATTTTTGCAACCTAGGGTAGGTCTGCTTGAAGAAAAGATCTTTGCCTTTGCAAGGCTAAGTAATATTGATAATGTAGAATTGTTTTATTTTTTTGGTTATGAATGCTAACTTTCCCAAAAAGTTAATAAACAATTTGATTTGAAATTAAACTTCATTAGATACTTTGAATACCCATAGATAGGCGTGTTTTCCATTTTGGATTATGTGTGCTCATATCCCAGGTTTAGAAAAAACAAATTGAAGAAACCTACAAATTGGGCTTTTTCTATCTTGGAAAAGTCAACTGAAACTGCTACTAAGGTAGCAATAGTAGAGTAGTTTATAAACTTTATGATACATCATTAAAGGAAATATGCTTCATTCTGGTTCCATGTTGCAAGATGGATGAGCATTATTTCTCTTGGTTTTATGTATGCTTCCATCCTCAACCATTCAGTATTGGAGATATCCAGGCATAAAACATAAACATCACCTCTATTCTGACTTTAATTAATAACAGAAGCACTAGCTATGCCACTTTTATTAGAATTATGAATTATCAATATCCATAGAATCTATTCTTTTCTAGAGACATGATTTTAGAACTTCAGCTAGCTACCTATGTTCCTCGTCTATTTATATCAGTTTCTCACTAAATAGTATGACCTATTGCCTGGTCAGACCAGCTGGCTAGGTTCAAAAAATCTAAGGAACAGTCACTGGCTGGATTATTGTGCTTACAAAGAGGAAGTCCATCTGTTGTGTGCTTTGTTTTTAAAACATTTCTAAAGAAGGGAAGAATACTTTCAACAGCCAGAGCAGCTTAAAGCTTTCATTGTCAGACATCAAGCCAAACAGATTAAGGACTGAATACCATACAAAATATCAGAAACAATTCTCATCCAATTTCAGCCCTTTGAAGTAGTCTAGATGAGAAGCACAAATCTTTTGCATGACTGTTAACATAAGTTAATGGCTCTTCCTCCTGTCTCCCAAGGTCATTTCCACATACCATTAACATGCAGTGGGTTTTTTATAAATATGGATGGTTCTGATGTTTCATTGTGCAAAAGAGGTTTGCCCCATAACTAAATTACTATTTCCTCTTGCCCTGTTTGTTTCAGACCTGCCTCTAGAACCAAGAAAATGTTTGGTATAAATTGTCCTGGAGCTGATATTTTTAGATTTGCTTTCAAAGTTGGATGCCTGCTGTCAGGGAGGTAGCATCAAAAAGTATTGGGAAAAGTATTAGGAAACAATAATGGACACGACTGTGAGTAAATACCAAGCTGACTCTATTTGGCTTTGACAGCATTCTAAGAGTAATTAATAAATGGAACCAGAGGCAACTTGCTTGAGGTGAATTAGAATGTGTGAGAAACAGACAGAGAGATATTATATTAGTCCAATTTACACTATAATTTTCTTGTGTTTCAGAAGAAGCACTTGGTAGGAAACCACTGCCACTTTTGAACAATTATGGTTAAAGGGAGCTCTGGGGAATCAAAAGATTAATTCCATTTCTTTATTTAATTCTGGTACCATTCCATTTTTCCTCAATCAAAACAGTGAAAATATGGTAACAATACCAGTACTTATAAGTGGATAGTTTATAATTATACTTGGAATAGCTTCTCTATTATGGGAATGGGAGAGTACTATTATATTGCAAAGCAATTTAAAAGTGATTGTTCACACTGACCCTGACTTGATCAAAATTTACACTGTTCATAAAATAATTTTTAGTGTGCAAATTGAGTATGACAGGAAATATGTGGAAATATAAGAACAATATAAAGAGAATTAAATTGAAAAAAATAATTCAAAATGTACATTGTATTATTCTAGGCATTCAACTAGCAAACTCATTCTGATCTTATAGAGTATAAAATCTGTTTTTTTTCTAATCTAAAGGCACTTGGCTTTATCTTTTATCAAGGAAGAATATGTAAATATGTTAGAGGATACTATATAAAAAAGAAGGCTTAGGAGACTACATTAGGCTCATGGATATTAGATTTAGAACAAAAATATTATGCTATTCAAAGTATCTAAAAACATTACTAGTATATAGCAGCAGAGGGTGCTGATGTCCATCATTGGCTGATGGCCTTGATTGTTTTATTAATGGAGAATCTTAGATTGCTCTTGTGTTGTTTTTAAAGCAAATTGTATTTAGTCCACAATGACTGATTGGGGAATCTTCATGATTATCTTTTCCCTTCCATGTGACCAAACTTCTGTGAAATGAAGATTTGCATTCTAAAATTAAGGCTTCTTTCCATTTCAGATGTGATTCATCAATCACACAATATTCATGTTTGTTTCCCAAATTGTTATAGCATCACGATGGTGAGCCCATGGCACGTGTGCCAGAGGTGGCAAGCAGAGCCCTCTCTCTGGGCATTGGAGCTGTTGCCCCAGTTCAGCTCTGCCGTGCATACATGCGCCTCCTGCCGGCCAGCTGGTCTTCAAGTCTCTCCCGTGCATATGTGGGGCTGGATTGCAAGCTTGGGAATCGCACGCACATGCATGGAGCGTGTGCACATGCGGGGTCATGTGCACATGTGCAAGGGGCCACAGGGGTTGCACACGCATGTGTGTGGGGCGTGGGATGGATGCATGAGGTGTGTGCACGCATTGCATTTTGGGGATGTGTGCGCGCGCGCTTTGGGCACTTGGTGCCGAGAAGGTTAGCCATCACTATTATAGCATATTTCAGTACGATAGCAAGATTCCATTCAGACTCAAGAGAATAATGAAAAGCTGGTAAAGCCAAACCAAGCCAAGTTATAGAGAACATTTGAGGGAAGGGGATGGGCAGTCTGCAGTGAAGTTCCCATGCTGAAAGAAAAGAGAAATTGCGCATGAGAAGAAAGTTGTCTAGTTTCACAAGCTAAGATATGTCTGGAGACAAAAAATAATTACCTAAGGATTTTCATTTTTAGATGAGAAGTGAAAGTAGAGAAAGAAAGCAATGGCCTCCAAAATAGTACAGGATCTTCAACTAGACCCCACATTTCAGTACTATGACTCGGGCAAAAACATATCTTCACACATACATTTCATATGCATTCAGTAAACACGGTGAGCAAAACTCAATTAATTTTGGATATTCTTGCACTTATGTGTGAATTAGTAATCTTCCTTCCTCTATTTTACATTTCCAGAGGGGCTGATTGAAATATTTTGCCAACTAGAAGGTTGGCAATACTGAAATGAATATATTCGTACTGGGAAGATTGATCAAATGATTTGGAATAAGATAATATTATACATGAAAGGGTTCAAACGCCAATATTAAAAAAAGAAGCATGGATTCTTTTGGCAGTAATGATACAGGTTACAAGAATACCTTAAAATTCCATAGAATACCATAAAATTCCATAGAATACCATTTCCATTATCTTTGTGGGAGAGATGAAGGTTTCAGCTGCTTATTTAGTGTTAGAGACTCGTGTGGATGTATGCTACATTTTACAACTTAATTTCTTAACAGAAGATTCTAAATTCCGTCCATATTTATTGTTATTGATAAGAAAGGACAAAATGGATTTGAAACCTAGTTTTGTCATAATGATTTTAAATAATCAGAACCTCATTCTATCCCATGTTCATTAATTCAGTCTAGGAACCTGTTTTTTTTAAAAAAAGAAGGGAGTTTGTTTATTTTAGCTATGGAAATGAAGTGAAATTATAACATACATACTGATTGCGGGAAATAACAGCCAATTCACACATCATACTATATCTTATGTTTTAAGCATAGTTTATGGAGAAACCACATTAGCTGAGCTCACACCATAGGTGGTATTCAGCAGGTTCTGTCCAGTTCTGGAGAACAATAGTGGAAATTTTAAGTAGATTGAAGAACTGGCAAATCCCACCTCTGACTGGAGATTTTACAGTATCCTTCCCCTGCCACGCCCACCAAGCTACACCCACAGAACCAGTAGTACAAAAATTTGAATCCCACCACTGACTCACACATAAACTCTAAACTAGCTTAAACATCAATGTCTGGTTCCGACATAAACAAAAACCAAATAAACCCCATTATAGATTCATATGATATGTGGAGTAAGAATAGGCATTTGGAAAGTCTCTGTCTCTAAGTAATATTATGATTGGTAAAATGACATTTAGATAACATAATTTTCCAAAAAGATAAATGGGAGACTTTATAAGTCTCTTTTGGAGACTTATACAGAAAAAACACAGCTAGTGTATTGTACTTGTTTTGGGAATAACAAGTATACTTGATTAGAAAAGGAGTCTGAGAAACACAGAACAATAAATTAAATACTTTGCATATATTAAAACCTATATTCAGGTTTGTCAATTCCAGATGTTTTCCTTAGCTCCTTCCATATCTTCAACAATTTTTCATCTGATAGGGGGAAATGGGCATTATAGTAGTGTATTTGGAAAGTTAAATGTTAAATCGTGGGTGAGAGAACACACAGAAGGCTCCAGTTGTTTACTCCTATTTATTACATCGTTCAGAACAAAGACAGCAGCCATGGCAGCTCCTTTTACAGCGGGGCTGCGGGGCTGACAGCTCTTTAATTTCCCGCTGCCGCGAACCAACCAATCAGAGGTGCATATGTAAATATCTAACACCCTTCCCCACCTGGTCCGGCTCACCCAATCCTGTTCCGCCTACTGTACGTAATCCCGCAAATAGGCGGGGCTCTTATGGGTGCGACTGGGCCTGCGTAGCTCAGTCATGGGTTGGTCTCCGAGCTGTTTGCATGGACTTATCGCCTCTCCTGCTCCCCTCCTTGGAACCTCCTGGAATCTTCTCATGGTGGCCATTTTACTTTCACTAGATGCCGCCCTTTCGCTTTCTTCCCTGGTTTGTTGCCTGTGTGTGTTTGGTAAGTCTCTGCTATGACCTGTCGGTGTTTTCGGTGCTATTCTTAGTTGTTGGGTTGTGCTTTATTAGTCAGGGCCTGTTCTGTGTTATTCTTTGTTTGGTCAGGGTCTCCCCCTTCCTCTCTGCTTCTAAAGCCTATATGCGAAGGAGCTTCCCCTTTCTCTCTGCTTATATCTGTGTATCTCTTTGTCCCCCGGGTTCGTAGTTGATCAATGTGTCTTCTCCAGCTTCTGCCATCTGTTGTATCGACTCTTTACAAACGGGGCCCCATTACCTGTACCACCATTGCCGGTATCCATAGCGGTTCCTGTTAAATTTTTAGCATGGACTGAATCACCCTTCTGGAACATCCAGCATTTGCTGGATGAATCTAGTGGTCTTTCTGGTGTGTAATTGGGGTGTACTTTGTCTAAGGGTGATCTCAGTTTCCTTCCCATATGTAGTTCAGTGGGGCTTTTATTTGTTGTTGTGCTAAGTGTTACGTGTTGTATACTTAATAGCTTATCTATTTTTGCTTGCATGTCCCCTGGCCCTAGTTTCTGAAGTGTTTCTTTCATGTGTCGGACCATGCGTTCTGCAAGGCCATTCGACGATGGATGTCCAGAGGGCATGTCATATCCCATTTTGTGCTAGGAATCCTTCAAAGTGTGTGGCTGTGAATTGAGGCCCGTTGTCAGATGTTATTAAATCCGGAAAGCTGTATGTTGCAAAAAGTTTCCTTAGGTTTCTTATGACTGCGTCAGTCACTGTGGACTGCATAATGCTGATTTCCTGCCCATTTAGAATATGTGTCCACAACAATAAAAAATGTGTGTCCCTTTACTGGCCCTGCAAAATCGGTATGTATCTTTGACCAGGGTTCCCTAGGTGTTTCCCACTCATGGATAGGCACTATGGGGGGTGCTGGTCGGTTTTCCTGACAAACCCAGCAGGTGGATACCCAGGCCTCTATTTCTTTATCCATCCCTGGCCACCACACATAAGTCCTTGCTAGGGATTTCATTTTAACCATCCCTGGGTGCCCTGCATGCAACATTTCCATTATATCGTCCCTTAAAATGTCCCGAATTATGACCTGATCCCCCCACAATATACAGTATGGATAGTTCTGTTTGTCTGTTTCTGAAAGGTTTAGTTTCTTTGGCTTTTTCCTTTTTTGGCCACCCCCTCCCTACCCAGTTCAAAACGTGCAGCAGAGTTCTGTCTTTCACTGTTGCTCTTGCGATATTGGATGCTGTGACTGGCGTTCGTTGAACTGTCTCTATCAGGAGTGTGGTGGTCACTGGTGCTGGATCTTCATCCTCAATGGGCAGGGGGCATCAGCTCAATGCATCAGCATGATCAATTTCTTTCCCTGATCTATACATCAATTTGTAGTCGTAGGCGAGTCATTCTGGGGGACATGATGTTTGGAGTGGCTCTGTCCCCCGCGATGATGCCCCAAAGTGGTTTGTGGTCTGTGACTAATGTGAACTTCCTTCCGTATATGTATTCATGGAATTCCTTGATTCCAGTGACTGCGGCTAACGCTTCTTTGTCTAATTGGCTATAATTTCATTCCGGTTTGGATAATGTCTTTGAATAAAATGCTATTGGGGTTTCCTTCCCATTCAGCAAAATGTGGCTGATAATCACAAGTTAATCTTACTGGTAAAGTCTTGTTATACTGAATCAGTATGCATTCTGATGTGATTAAGTTCTTTATTTCTTGGAATGCTGCCTCTTCTTTATGTCCCCAAACCCAGGCTGCTTTCTTGTCAAGCCTCTGTGGAGAGGTTCCACCACTGTTGCCTTCTGCGGTAAGAATATATGGTAAAAGTTAATTAGTCCCAGGAAGGCTTGCAATTCTGTTTTGCTTTTTGGTCTGGGGGCTTCTTTGATTGCTTTGGTTTTACTGTCTGTGGGGTGGATCCCTTCCCCATCTATCAAATAGCCCAGGAATTCTACCTTGTTGGCTGTTAGTTGGCATTTTTCCTTTTTTACTTTAAGGTCCACTTCTTTGAAATGGCTGAGGACTTCCATTAAACGTTCTTGTAATTGTTCTTTGTCCTCGGCTGAGATGATAACATCGTCGATGTAAGGCACCACCCCCTTTATTCCATGCAGTAATCGTTCCATGAGGCTCTGGAATAGTCCCGGGGCAATACTAACCCCAAATTGTGGGCAGTTACATTTAAAAGCCCCTCGGTGTGTGACAATTGTCTGTGCTTCCGCCATTTCAGCATCTACCAGTAATTGCTGGAAGGCTTGTGCAAGATCTAACTTTGTGAATATCTTCCCCTGCGCCTGGGAATGTAAGAGGTGTTACACCACTGGGACAGGGTACGCACTCTGTTGTAAGGCACGGTTAAGGGTCACCCAGTAGTCAGCACAAATGCACAGAGATCCATCTGGCTTTATAGGTGTGACGATGGGGGTTTCCCATTTCGCATGGTCTATAGGTTCTAGAATTCCTTGGGAAATGAGCTTGTCTAAATGCTCGTCTATTTTTAGTAGACTATTTTTTGCCTTGCTTTTAGTCTGATCGGGACTATATTTTGGTCTAGGTTAAAGGAAATAGGGGACCCCAAGTACCTGCCCAATTTTCCGTTGAACACGTCTCAGAATTCCTCCATCAGTTTGTCTTCCCACTCACTGTCTGTGATGCTGTGGATTGCAGTGAATTCTATCCTGAATAGTTTGAACCACTCTAGCCCCAGCAGACTTGGCCAGTCCCGGTCAACCATGGTTAAAGGCAGAATCCTGCAGTAATTTCGGAATGTCACTCCGAATTCTCCTATGCCAATGACGGGAATCTTATTCCCTTGATTATTTTTTGTCTTTTCAGTTGGGCCTTTGTTAGTTGGGGGATTATACTTTTGATGGTGTCCCACGACACCATCGATAGGAGAGACCCGGAATCCACTTCCATTCTACATAGTTTACCTTCTATCACGACGTGAACATGGACTTCCTTGGTGTTTCACATGCTGGAGTGGCCCATAGTTATGGTCTGGTGCATTTCATTCTTCTTTGTGGTTGACTTGTGTTCCATCGATTTCTGCTGTTTTGGCCCCCATGGTTTTCCCGATTTGGCCCCCATGGTTTCCCCGATTCCTTGGGGGGTACCTTGTCTTGGCCTTCGGCTGTTTGGCTTGAATGCTTGGCATGCCTTCACGATGTGCCCCCTCTGCTCGCAATGTTGGCAGATAGCATCTTGGAAACAGCATTCCGATCTAGGGTGATTTCCTTCACAACCCATGCACCAAAATTCCTTTCTCTTTTTTTTCTCAGCTTTTCTGGTGCAGTTCAGGATGTAGCTGATTCACTTCTTTGTCATCTGCCGACCCAACTTGGACTCAAGGTCCTTGTAATGAATGGCGGCACTGTCCTTTGGGGGGCAGTGGAGTCTTATTCACCTTCCTCATGGCTGCGGCGGACTTCTGAGACGCTTCTACTGCTGATGCTTCTTCGATAGCTTCCTTCGGTGTTATTTTTGGTTTTGTTAGAAGACAACTCTGCAGTGTCAGGTCCCTGAGTCCCAGGACTACGTGATCCCTCATCGCCTCATCCATGTTCAGGAACTTGCATGCTCCGGCAATGTTCCTCAGGCTCGCGAAGAAATCATTGATACTCTCTCCTTCCCTCTGATCTCTCTGGAAGAACTCATGTCTTTTAACTAAACTTGATACTGGGGGAGTGTAATGGGCCCTTAGAATTCTCTCTAAATCTATCCAGGCCATCATTTTTATGTTGCTTGGGGCAGCGAGAGTTTTCGCCATTTTGAATATGGCGGGGCCACAATGCGTGAGGAAGATGGCTCATTTCTTCTGTTCCATAATATTAATCAGGTTGCAGCTTTCCAGGAACATCTGGAATCGATCGATGTGGGAATCCCAATCCTTGGTAGTTGGGTCGAACTGTGCGGATGGCGTATTATTTCCTGCTATGTTGTGTTCTTTGACCAGTTAGTTAGCCACATTGCTCACAATCCCGCTTCTCTCAAATCCCACCTTCGTTGCCAGTGTTAAATCATGGGCAAGAGAACACACAGAAGGCTCCGATTGTTTACTCCTGTTTATTGCATCGTTCAGAACAAAGACAGCAGCCACAGCAGCTTTTACAGCAGGGCTGCTGTGGCTATAACCAGTGGCGGCTCTTTAATTTCCTGCCACTGCGGACCAACCAATCAGAGGTGCATATGTAAATATCTAACATTAAAGTTGCTTAAAATGAATTTAGTCCTAGACTCTGGTAATCAGAATAGACAAAATTGATAATTTAGTGGAATAGCTTGCTTTGGCAGGGAAAAGATCTTAACATTAGACTACAATTTGTTCAGTTTTTTTCCTTCAGAAAGCTCCAAAATTGAAACTCAATAGCCACTCTATGCCTTAAAAAAAGGTACATTTCAACAAGCGAAGCAAATTGTTTCACTCTTATCTTTCTACCTATTGAACGACTGATTGTCAGAAGACACAAGATTTTCAAAAACATGGGGAAGTTCTAACATGTAGGAGGAAAAGAAACATTTTGTTATGAGGCATAGGAATAGCTATTACAAAGCACTGTAGCAACCAGGAAATAGCTACCTCTGTGGTTTTTGGTTTGGTACTGTTTATGCTGCTTCCTTTTTCATTTTTGCACTCTAGTAGAAGGCAGCCTTAAACTCCATTAGGAGCTCTTCTTCAAGCAACTTAAATTATAATCCTATACTTCTTTGCCATTGGGTGTCCAATCTGGCAGTAATGGTATGTACAGGAGCTCTCATCTACTCCGAAGCAAAGTTCAAGGGAGTTTTCCCACTTCTAAGTAGACGCAAGGAAGCTTTTCTAAGCCTGTTTTTTCTTAACTCGGCCGAACTGGCTGTAGATGATAGGTATTATAGTTGGGAAGTTCAAGGTGGAAACATTCAGGGGGAAGGCTGCCCGTGGCCACCGTTGTGGTCCCGGTTCTCAGCCTATATTTAAGTTTCAATCCCCGACCCTCGAAATCTTGGCGCGCGCAAGCGCGCGCTCTGCAAACTTCCTTTTCGTCGTTATTTCAGGCTCTCGCCCCCCGCCTTCCCACTCTCGCACGTGAGCACTAAACCCCACCCCGCTCGCCGTAGACCAGTCTGGCGACGCCGTCTCCCTCCTCACCCCTTTTGTGTGCGCGCGCGGTCGACTGCTCGCGCTGACGAGGAAGAAGGAGGAGGCTGGCGCGTAAAAGAGAGTGGCTCGCCGCGCCCCTTTCCTCCTCAGTTGCCACCAGCCATTGCCGGGGTGGCTTCCTGCTTACTCGCCTCTCCTCCTTTCCGTTGCTGCCTTTGCAGAACCTTTCCGAGGGCGCAGTTTTCGAGGCGGCGGCGGCGGCAGCAGCAGCAGGAGGATTCCTTTTCCTCACGCACATACAGAGCTACAGACCCTTCCCTCCCCACCTCGCTTCGGTCGCCATGAATCCCAGCTGTGCCCGCTGCGGCAAAATCGTCTACCCAACCGAGAAGGTGAACTGCCTTGACAAGGTGGGTGTCGTGAAGAGAAGGCGCAAGCCCCTGGGCGGGGGGATAGTGGATTTTGAGGGGTGCTTGTGGGGAACTGAAGTAGAGGTCGCGAAGCGGGGGCGGGAACAGGAGCAGCGGCAGTTGGCAGCCCGGAGGGAGATGGTTGTTGCTGGGTTGCCCGTGTGGGGAGGGGTGTGTGTGTGTGTGTGTGTGTGTGTGTGTGTGTGTGTGTGTGTGTGTGTGTGTGAAGGGAGAGCGATAGCGGGGGACGGTTGGGGTGGAGCGGGGCAAAGATGTCAAGGGCGGGATGGTCGGTTGCGGAGCGTGTGTGCGTGGAAGGAGAAGAGAAGGCGGGCCAATTGGAGAGGGAGAGGCCGGCAGGCAGTCTCCGAAGTGGTGGATTGCCGGAAGGAGAGAGCAGGCCAGGCTGAGGGAAGGAAGCGTGTGGAAAGCACAAAGGGGGCATTTTAGAGAGTGACCATCGGGGAGCGGTTGAAGGAACAGGGCGTGGGAGGATAAGGTACAAGGTAGCCTGAACAAAAGGCGGGCTGCGTAGAGGAGGGAATGGGGGACGGGTCACCCAGGGGAACCCAGCGCTTCCTAGACTTGGTGGAGCTGAAACAGGCTTTTTGGGTGTGGAGTGGCAAATCCTGCCTTAGTGGAATTACATGTGTTTTTTGCGAATGTCTCCGTAGGGCCATGGTTGCAACTTAAAAAGCGACTTAATGAGTCTGAGGACAATATAAAGTGTGTGGTATCACCTGTAGAAAGGGCGGTTGATGACACGTTGAAAGCTTTATGCTTTGGAGGAGGATAGGTGGTGGGGGCAGCTACTAAGGTGCAGAATCTGCTTGTCGTGGATTATACAGAAAAGAAGTCAATTTTGTAACCTTCTAAGAGGAAGTATGAAGAGAATTTGAGAAGCCTGCTGATCTCTAGCGACAGGTGTGCCTTACTGCAAGTACAATAGACCTGCAAAGAAAGCATGAAATATATTCAACAGTTATGTTGTTGGAAGTGTACTTTAGGGAGGATGGAGTGGTAAAGAAAACTAATGGAATTTATATTTTCAGCTTCTCAAAATTGTGGGTTAAGTTGACACCAGTTTGAATTGGAAAATATGGTATTGGAAATAATGTTAAAAGCAGGGAAAGCTATTGCTAAGTAATTAACACTTTTGGCATTGTTATGGCGGTTATAAATATAGCATCTATAATGTAAAGGCTTCTCACTTTATTCTTTTGCAATAATATAACTTCAATAAAATAAATTATGCAAATAGTCCAACCTAAGGCTTAGAAAAGCTTTGTTTTTAATTTTTCTTAAGGTATTGATACCTTGCCTAGAAAATATCTACTTTTTACTGTATTTTTATCAAATTACCTGCATTTTATTTTAAATAGAGGGATTACAAAATGATTTTCTTAAATTATTTCCAGCAAACAAATGAAGCAAAAGTTATACAGAATAGCTGATTTTGGAAGAATTCCAGTTTTCATTCGTAAAAATACAGGCATTTGAGCCACATTGTCAGTTGTTTGTTTAAGCAAATGTTATGACTTTAAATAGTTTTCTTATGTATTTTAAAAGTGGCTTTAAATGAAGCACTGTCAAGAGAAGCTTTCTACCACCTTTTACCATAATTTTAAAAAGAGCTTTGTGTATCAATAGCTAAAAAGATGGAAAAATTAACCATCTGTTTTGTATTAGATTCTATGGTTATTGCAATGTTATAGAGTTTATAAGAACAGATCCTTTTAAAAAATGGCTTTTTTGCTGTTTAAAAAAAACTGAGTCAAGTATTGTAGGGACTTTCTGTTTATAACTACAAAGACTTATATGCCTTGCTCATCTGATTATAAATTGGCTTTAAAAAGGTTTTGACTTTTTAGATTCATAGATGATGTGGCAACTTTGTTTCCCTATTTACTATGCCTTTATTAAGGGGAGGAGATCTCTGTCAAAGTACAACTACTAATTATATACTCCTGAAATAGTGATGGAGCTAAATCTTAATGAAGTTTGACTTAGATTTATTTGTTATAAGATAGAAGTAGGGAACCTACAGGTTCACCACTTTTGCAGTAGACCTCTCTTAAACAGCTTATACTCACAAGTTGTTGTAAGGCAGGCCTGCCAAACTGGCAGCACACAAGGTAGATACGTCATGCGCAGCCCACTCCAGCTCTGCAAAGGCCGTAAACATTGCAATACGTCACAATCTAGCTTATGATGTGATCGAATTTGACACCTGTGTTATAAGGACTAACTCATGATTAGAAAGGAATCTGTATGTTGTGGAAGATATTTAGTAGTAATTAAGAGGAAGGGAGAGGTTGTGCCAGTTACACAAGTGAAAATTTTAACTGAACTGTGTGGTATTTTTTCTATTTATAATATAAACATGAAATTTATGTATAAATGTGCCATATTTGAATGACACAAGGTGAGAATTATGTTTAGAATCATTGTTTTTAAAACTCTGTTTAGTATTTAAAAATGCAAAAACTATGACATAAAAGCACATTTGGTCAGCTTCCAAAGTCCAGTCTGTGATTTAAAAGCAGTAGGATAGAGACTGAAATTTACTTCCATGTAATATTTATCAGTTAAATTATTATAGTTATCACTCTTCAACAATTGTGGGTATGCTTGCAAGGATTAAAAACAGAAAAACAATATATTAATATTAACAAAGAAAATATGATCATGCCTGGATGAGAAAAATGTATTAACATTTAATCAGGGACATATATCTTCCATTCAGGATTATACTTCTCCCAGCACATGGCTGGGGAAAGAGCCAGTAGTCTTCAGGGGTCTTTTGATTGACTGTAGGATCATGGCTTTGAGAGTAATATTGTTCAGAAAGGCGGGTACTGTAGTACAGAAGACACCCTTTCTTGGTTTCATGAGACAACATTGCTTAATAGGTGGGACCAAGCATGCCAACCCTGTTATCTTGCAAGATCTCAGAAAGAATTAGAGAAATAAAGTTCCCCCAAATATTTAAACCCTATTTTAATTTTATTTTGCCTTTTTAATATTTAACTCAAGATGGTAAATATACCTAAACTCCTGCCTATTATCCTGTGAGGTGCATTGGGTTAAGAGAGAGTGCCTGGCTTCAATGTCACTAACCTCACCTTTGATGCCTAAAACTCAGTCTCATATTTTCTGTCAGCATCCTAACTGCTATGCTAGAAAGGTTCTCTATTCCATGTAGGGCAGAGGTGTGAAACTCATGTTGTCACAGCAGCATCACGTGGCGTATTGGACTTTTTCCCCCTTCACTAAATAGGGCGTGGGCAGTGCATGACACATCCAGCCTGTGGGTGGGGAGTTTGACAGGCCTGATGTAGGGCTTTATAGATAACAACTATAACCACTCTTGAATTGTATCTGAAAGTAACTATATGGAATCTCTAATAGGAGGTGTTAGTTGACTTTCTAATTTAATGGATTCATTCCATATGTGGATAATTGTTTTGCCTATTTTCTAAATAGTGGCTCATGTAAGTTGTATTTCCTGATAAGTTGTATTTTTTTCAATTAAAGCGCCCTACTGAAACAAGATCTGAAAATCTCAAATTTATCTGCATTGAAAATTATAAAATGGCTTCTACATTTTTGTTCAGTTACAAGAAATTGATTGAACAATTTAACAGTCTATACCATGTATCAAGTGTTTATATTGTTCCCATCTTGTATATGGAAAATGAACAAAGATTTACTAAATGAATATAGTGGCTGAATTTGGGTATTACTTTTTTTAAAATTCAAGTTCCTACATACCATTTGTTAAGCCACACTGGCTATTGTTTAATTATGCTATACAGTAAGTATTATTCTATAGAACTACAATATAAAATTTGTTCTGATGTAACAATAGTGAATATAGCATTTAGATATATTTATATACCTAGTATCTATATCGATTTACAAAGGTATGCAAGAATGTTCCATCTCAACTCTAAAACTGGATTTTCATTGCATGCTGGGCTGCAAATTAGCTGACCATGTTTTATTTTACTCTGTAAAACTAAAGGCTGTTTATGATTCCATGTATTATATAAATACTAGGTTAATTAATGAAAAAAATCTGTCAAAGTTATGATTACATATGATTGTTCTTCGGTCTCCTTTTTGTTGAGCACTAGACATAATTTTCTACAGTGGCTACATTCAGTGTCACAACATTCATACATAATATATCCTTGGTTCTTCTTCATGTTAGAATAAACAGAATAACAGTTGGAAGAGATCTTGGAAGTCTTCCAGTTCAACCCCTTGCTCAAGCAGGAGACTCTAAACTATTGTGGACAATGGCTGTCTAATTTCTTCAAAACCTCCACCAATGGAGCATCACAACTCTGGGACACAAATCATTTTTAGAACAATTGAAGATTTAGGAGCTTGAAATATGATTATCACTTAGAAGCAAGTATTAGTGTGAACTTGGCCTGTGTCATACTACTTTTTGGTTGGAAAGGTTGCTGTACAAAAAATACATATGCCCTATTTTGTTGGTAACTACAGTATTTTGCTACATGTTAACAAATGTGAATGACTTATTTTCTAATAACAGTATTCAAATTTGCTGACTATATTTGAGATGAAATTTGCAGTCACTCAAATTACGCACATCATGAGGATAAGAAGGCTCTGGTTTTTAAGAGCTATTTGAGACTTCTAGTTGCCCTGCATTTGTTTGGTGATTGAAAACATACACTAACATGTCGGTATACATTGATTTTGGTTATATCAAAGATTCAGTGAAAATTAAAAAAAATAAAAAGAACTGCAGGAGGAATTGGCTTTTAGACTCATGAAGGTACAAATCTGTTGCTCTAGGCAATAAAATGAGGCAGACTTCTCTTCTAATACTGATGAGTCATTACATGCTCTTGTCATCTAGGCTGTATTTAAAAATTGGGTGTGGTGAATTCCCATATTATTAGCTGACTCCAGGATACTTTGCAATTATCACTGATTGTGGGTGTTCAGAACAGTAGCAAATCTAACTATTGTTCTTGATCATTAAATAGTAGTCTACCAATTCTTCCTTGATAGTCTTGTTTAGAAAGCTGCTGTTTTGTTCTTGATGAAAGAAACTAAGATATTTGATGGAATCTGTCAATAAAGAGTCCATATGGGAACAGATACTCTTGAGAAACTTAATTTACTTCACATGTTATCTGATAGTTTTCATAGAATTCTAAAATAATAAAATAATTGTCATGAAAGCAAAGTTAGTTCAACAAGCAGAATCTTTATCAAGATTTTAATGGGTAATTTTATACTTATGATTCTGCTCCAATTTCCCCCCTTCCAAAAGTGCTGTAGAAGAATTATAAAAAATAATGAAAACCAAAGTTATATAAGTAAATAGGTACATTTAATTCATTTTGACATTAAATGGAACCTTTGAAAAGAAATGGAAACAGATTAATTATATATTATTGGAGTATGTTATACAAAGTAAATTAATAAATGGTCTAAAATACATGCTACCTTGAATATTTCTCATTTGCCACCTTCTTTCTCCTAATCCTGAAGATTGCCCTTACAGTTTGTTGAGGAGGTGGGACGATACAGAATGAACAGAAAGGGTTGCCCTAAATGTCCTCTTCTAAATCTAGTATTTTGTTCTATCAACATCTTGGAATTAGTACTATTTGTAACCATTTATCTGAAGAATTCCTAGCTGTTTTCTGTAAAATTATTGCAGCAAGCTATTATGCATTTTTTTCAGAATCCTATAATTGTTTTGTCATCTATTATTGTATTAATAATACAATATTGTATTAATTATTATTGTATTGTATTGATCATTAATTGAATAAAATTTCCTCAATTGATGTTGCTTGTCAGAAACAATTGGGAAGGTTGCAGATGATGCCCACAGGATGCTGCAATCAATTGTAAATGCAAACCAATTGTCTAGTGTCCAAATGGCGATCAGTGGTATGCTGGTTGTAACTTCAAAGACACATTGTGAATCACTTTTCCCAAGGCCATAATAACATTGAACAAATAGTTGTAAATTGAAGGCTACTTGTATATTCTTTCTATTATCAGAATAGTTGCAGGTGACAATTCAGTGCCATCTTTTCTCAGTTCAGAAATTTCTGTTCCTGTTTTAGAAGACATAAAATCTTCCACTTAGAAATGCTAGCATGAACTAACACTGCTATTCATCTTGATGATAAAAAAGATATCTTTCAAACCAATGGAAACTTGGTTTTCTTAAATATCACAATAATATTTTTGTTGTAAGATTACATAAAATAACTTCCATTTGAGAAGTGTTATTGTGGGCCTTTAGTCAGAGTTAGGTTGCAGGAGAAATGCATACAACCTCAGTCCATGGAAAAATTATCTCCCACAAAACCAGTTTCTGATGCCAGAAAGGTTGAGGACTACTATGTTAAGTGTTAATAAGTTTAGTGGTTACAAAGTAGTTATTTTAAGAACTTACTACTGTTTTTACTAACTAACTAACTAAAATAAAAATACATGTTTGTATTTTTGTTCAGTTTTTGTTTTTACATTTAAGCAACATAAAGTTCTTAGAGTGAGCATCTATCTAAAATATCCATCAGGAATGTATGACTGGTACAAAGACTTGTTATCTTTGAATATACATTCTTTAGTTAATTAATCCACTTGCAATGTTTTATATTTCCCTAGTACTGGCATAAAGCATGTTTTCATTGCGAAGTCTGCAAGATGACTCTCAACATGAAAAACTACAAGGGCTATGGGAAGAAGCCATACTGCAATGTGTAAGTATGCTTTTCAAAGCATTGCCCTCATAATTCTAGAGATGCACAGATCAAAACAATTTTGTAAGGAACTATATATTTATAGATCTTAGTTGAGATCTTAAATCATTTGCAGATAAGCAATATGAAGAAAAAACTGATTGAAGAATGCTCACATGGCATTTTTAGTGTTATACAGTGCATTTTCATTTTCCAAATCTCTATAATGGATTGTATTAACCTTTCTTTTTCTTGATAAATATGAAATTAATGGCAATAATACTGTCAGCTTGGAAGCCATTTTTTTTTAGGCTTCCGGGCTGCCACATTCAATGACTAGAAATTTGGAAGGGGGATTTCAAGGAGCAATGGAAGAATACCCACAACAACATTCCTTTCTCAGAGAGTCAAGGACATGTACTCTGCATCTGGAGGAAAGTGCCTGGGGATAGTCTCTAGTTGGAATGAAGTAATAATTGGACCATGGGTGCAGGGGTTGGATTTTGGATTCCCTTTGAGCTAGGGAAAATCTGGAAATCTCAAATTCGGGTTTTCCTCACATGTGCCAATATGACATCTCTAATAAAATGGATATTTGAGAAGATGACAGTTTCTGAGTTTTTTAATTTGGAGGTTACTTGGAAAGCTGACAAATATATTAAATGACAGTGATACCACTATAATGTCTTTTGCCAAAGAAAAATACTGGTGTTGCAGTTGGTTAATATGTTTGTAACAAAATATAAAAGGAAAGTTCGATTTCACTAAAAGAAAAAAATTCAAAAATAGTTCCTTAGCAATAATACAATGAAAAAAATTGCAAAGAAGTTTCCAGACTGAGGAACAATTGTGCTAAAGCAAAGTGGTAATCACAGAAGGAAGAAGAGCTACAAGATGAACATTTTTAAACATGTTTTGGAAAGTAATGAAGAACCAAGTATAAGGAAGTACTGCAAGGCAAATTTTAGTCAGCAGTAAGGAACAGAATGTTTTGTGAGATATAGCTTTATTATTAAAAAGAAAAACTGAGAGCAAGTTACAATTAGAATGAACTTTTTAAATGAAGAGCAGTTACATATAAGTTGAAGCAGAAATATGGAGCATGAATCATAACAATTGGTTCTATAGAACCGGTCTGAACCGGTAGAATCCCACCCCTGCTAACATTTATACATATAGTAAAATGTGAATATTTTAGTCACCAATGTTACCAGTGTTTCTATTTCAAACTAGATCATGGGTGCTTCTATAGCTGTAGGTCCAGAAATTGAAGATCTTCCAAATGTGCAATCTCCATAGATCTGTGATGAACCTATGGCACATGTGCTGGAAATGGCACGCAGAGCCACTTCTGCTGGCATGTGAGAGGTCACCCGGAAGAGCCTCACTGCGCATGCGTGTATGCCCCCACCAGCCAGCTGGTTGTCAGGTATATGTCATGAAGCGGGGGTGAGATGCACGTAGGGAGTCGTGCAGTGTGCACACAGGGTACATGCACACATGCGCAAGGGGTGGGGGAAAACGCACACATTGCATCATGGGTGCAGGCACGCAATGTGGAAAAGGTTAGTCATCACTGACATTGATTCTGTACAGTGAAATCTAACTAAAATAGCTAGTAAAATAAAAAAAATGGCATCTGACATGCTTTAGGAACGTTTGCAGAATGGACTTAGTTTTTCACTCGTGCAGCTACTCTAGAGAACATTACAGCATGGAAGAACATTTATTGCGGGACACAAAGAAAAAGCTGGATAAAGCAAATTGTAACTGGTTTAGCATTGCAAGCTGGACTTGAATCAAGCCAAAAGAACAGCAACGGACAAAGTACTTTGGCAAAGCATTGAATCAAATTCGTTTGGCTATGTAGCACCCAATCAGAATATGAGTTTCAAAATTGTATTATCTAATAGTATTCTAGGGAGGTAAAAATTAAGTATATGTCATACTTTCTCTTTTTTAGTAAAGTTTATTATAAAATAAAATATAAATAAAAACATTGAGAAAAGAAAGAATGCAGAAAGTAAACAAAAAAAAGTGACTTTTGATTTTTTAATTCAGTACAGTACAAAAATGTTACAGCCTCAATGTTTTGCTTTACATTTCTAAATGTTTCAAGCCATTTCCATAATAAAATCATTTTAATCATCAAAATCTAAAGTTTTTAAAAAATGAAAAAATATAGAAGTATTTTTAAATAGAAACAACAACAAATAATTTTTCTTTATTTAGAACAGTCAATTTTGCCATCCCTGACAATTATCAAACATTCTTCAATTGTGGAAATTGATTTATGTCATATTTTCTTTCTCAAGTAGATTGCCTGCAGATGTATGTATGGTAGTCCTTACTTAAGCCTACAATTTGGACCAAATTTTGGTTGCTAAACTATGTGGTCATTAAGTGAGTCCAAGGCTCTGTTCTGTGCTATTAAAGCACGCTGCAAGATCATGCTTTATTGTTTTCACATTACTGCCCATTTCTCACTGATAGGCCTCAGTATATGTGAGTTGGGACTAATATTAGAAATAACAATCATGTTCTTGAGCACAGGTTCTCCTCAGGGCTGTGTCTCAAGTTTGCTGTTGTTCACCCTGCTGACCCATGACTATTGTGCAAGGTTTGCTACCAACCATTATTTGGGATTATAGTGAGGGCAATTACCAGCTGGACGCAGTAAGTTTGATTATCTGTTGTAATAAAAACAGCCTGGTTTTAAATGGAGGAAAAACAAAAAAGATCATTGTCGGTTTCAGAAAAGGCAGATACAGCCATACATGTATTACCGTGTTTCTCCAGCTATACAGCCTCCACCAATAGGAAGGCCCAGTATGTTTTATTGGCATAAAATCAAATTAAACCCCTCCCCCCAAATTAAGGCCTATATTAAACATGTGAAATGGCGGGAATGGCGGGGGGGCTTGCCGTTAGGAAGTACTCTTGTTGCATACCCGGATATGGTCATATGTATTAAGGCTGTTAAGGCTGTCATAAATTGTAACATTGAATCTGACTGGACTTATGGCGACAACAATGTACAGTGGAAATTGTAGTCTCAGTTTTTCTCATAAGTTGACTACCTGTATGTTCCAGTGGAACCTTTTAAATTTAATGACTGCTTTCTTCTGATCTCAGAACAAAACATTTTTATTTGAGATACTCTTTGAATTATATTTTGACTAGACTTCAATCATGTGACAAACCAATTCCAACCCCCCTGAATAAGAAAATTTGGATAAAAATATTTGGTCTTTGAAAAATGATTGAGATTTGGGAATTACCATTTTTTTGCCTAGGAATAGGCAGATTTTACAAACTATTTTATTTTTCCACTAGACCCTTAACCATTAAGTGGACACAAGTGTGAAATTGTGGCTTATGTAGCAAGAAAGTTGTAGAAAAAAAAGGTTTCTGAGCATATGCTAATATTATTTTCAGTAGTAGAACTGAAGCATGCCTATAAAACATATCGCTCATTTACAGCAATCTAATTTAGAATGCAAAACAAGCTTCTTGTTTTGGAGTTAGAAGCCTTTGCTTTATTTATTAAATTCTATTACATATCTACAATATCTATAGACCCTAGGATACTTTTTGCTACTCATGCCTCAGATTATACTTGGGTTTAAAATGTTCTTTGCCCAAACCACTGAATTCAAATATAAAATCTCAAATGCTAGTTTTTATATAAAGAAAGAAAAATATATTACGGCAGAGCCCAATATATTCATGGTTTGACATAATATTGTGGGGATGGACTGCAACTATGTTCAATGTTGCTTACAAGGCTCTCTTTTCTAAACATCTTCCATAAAATCTGGAATTGAACAATGAATGTCCTATCTTTTGGGAGGGATTGAAGAAGAAAAATGGCTACGTTTATACTGGCAGAAGCAAGTGTGCTTCTTCAAATATGCTTCATACAGACTTTCTTCTGTCCATTTTCTGGCTTTGTGCCCAGTTTTAAGTTTATTTCTCAGTGAGAGCAATACAATGCAAGTTATGCTTCCTCTCTGCTGTCATGGTGCCATATAGTAATTTGAACTTAACTTTCCAATGGGTGCTGCTGCTTTTTATGCCCTCTCAGTTTTTTCCTCAATGGTGTAGTAGGGTGAAGGGGGCACATTTAGTGCAATCTCAAGGATTTACTTCATAGTCTATTCTATCAACAGTGCAAATTGCTATATGCCCTTGTGATTAAGAAAACTGATCACAGTTTTGCTGAAAACAGAACAAGAAACCAGTTTTAAGTGGGAATAACTGGACATGAGGTATCATTTCCTATTGTTAAAGCTGTTTACAATGGAACAGATTCTCCCAGGATATGGGCTTTGTTTTGCTGGAATAGAGATTGGATAGATAGAGTCATCCATTACTATAGAATCTGTCAGTTGGATTAGATCAGTGGGTCTCAGGCAATGGTGGGATTCAATTTTTTTTTACTTTTTCACTTTTACGTGGCTTGGTGGGCGTGGCAGGGAAAGGATACTGTAAAATCTGCAGTCAGAGGTGGGATTTGCTGCTTCTCCACAGTACTCAAAAATTTCTGCTAACGGTTCTCTAGAACTGGTCAGAACCTGCTGAATACCACCAAGCTTTTCTTCCATGGGCAACATGGTCCTCCAAGTGATTTTTTTTGCAGCCTGCTTCACATGGACAGAGCAGACGGGCGTAGAATGACTTGTTTGTACAACAAAAGGCTAGCAAAAGGGTGGAGCAGCTGCCTGCTGAATTTGGCTACATTAGCCAAGGAAGTGGAAATGATAGTTGAGGAGATGGCTGTGCTGGCCCTCCCTCATTAGACCATTGCAGCTAGGCTAGGGCTTCACTTCTGTTATAGTTTCTCCTTCTTGTAGCCTGAGGTCATATATATTCCTGGTCCCTTGTTGACATGACATCCCAAGAAATTGACTGTGGGGTAGATCCTTGAGAGTGGGTGGTGATATAGTCTATGAGATTTGTTTCTGAGCATACATGTATAGAGGTATACAGGTAGTTCTTGACATATGATCACAATTGAGCCCAGCATTTCTCTTGCTAAGTGACTCATTTGTTAAGTGAACTTTGTCCCATTTACAGCCTTTCTTGCTATAGTTGTTAAATGAATCACTCAAGTTAGTGACGAAGTTATTAACTGAATCTGGCTTCCCCATTGACTTTGCTTGTCAGAAGTTCACAAAAGGTGACCACATGACTCCGAACACAGCAAATGTCATAAATGTGAACCAGTTGCCAAGTGTCTGAATTTTGATAATGTAACCATGAGGATATGGCAATAGTCACAAGTTACTTTTTTCAGTGCCGCTGTAACTTTGAACTAAATGAACTGTTGCAAGTGAAAGACTATCTGTATTCGTGGACTATGTTCAATAGAGTCTATTTTGTTCAATAGATTCACTGATTGGGTTTCCCTTAAAATGTAGATTTACCAGTACCTTTAGGTGCTTGGAGGTTGACAATTTTGGAAAAGAGGTATACATGGAATGAATAGAGATTTGGTGTGGTACTTTTTTAAAATGGAAAAATATAATCTTTTTTTTTATAGATTGGTTTCTTGAGAGCAGTTCACTACTTCTTCGAGAATGCTGCTACTGTTTGAAAGTGAATTTAGATCTAGACAGGTGTTTGGTTTTCTTCCTCAAAAATTGGGTCTTTGTTAAGGTTGTAACTGGCTGATAATTAGGGTTGAGGTCATCTCAGAATATGGAGTTGGATATAGGTGGAGGTATTGCTAGATCATTGGCCAGAAGGCAGAAATATTTTTTTAATTAATAAGTTTGGTGGCACACCATGATGGTAATCATTTTCTTAATTTTCAAGTTATAGAAGGGTTTTTTTGTTAGTCTTCAGTGTCACAGTCTTTAAGCTGGTTCTTATGTGAGATTTCTGACACACATATACAAACACATATAGTAAATATCTTAGGTCTCTTCAAGCCCTAAAATACAATGTTATTTAAAAGAAAAAAATAGAAAAATTGGATTTATTAGTATTGTTCAGTAAATTAAACCCTATGCCTTGAAATAGAAGATTTTATATTGATTAAATTATTTGAATAGGAGATAGAAGAAGATGTGAGTCAGGTCTCTTTATTTCTTGAAATGCTGTATTAACTGACAGGAAGCAAGTAACCTCGCTCTATAGCTATTTCCTCTGACCTCCCTTATCCTGGGAGGAAGACATACTGTTCCTTTTTACAAAACAACTATTTTAAAACAGTAGAATGTATTTTGTTTTTATAGGGATCTGTACAGTTGGAATAGTGCTCTTGGCTGATTAAAGAGGCGATATCCTTTTCTAACATTCTAGGAAAAAAATCAATGTGTGTGTGTATATGTGTATTTATAAATATATGATAATGAAACAGCTAAGTGTTGATTTAAATTATAAGTATGGTTGTCAACCCTGAAGCTGATCTGGGTAAAGCCATCCTGGAGCTTCAGTATGCCACACTGGAGCGAGGGATAGGGAGAGGGGATTAGAGATAGCTGGGCTTGTGTAGTCAAAATGCTGTCTCAAGACTTTCTTCTGGGAACCAAGGACAGTCTCACACCTAGCTGAGAGAAGGAGGAGTGATGTCACCAAATCAGCAGATGCTGCAGTGATTGGGCCATGTGACTGATTGCTTGGGATTGAGGGGAAAACTTTTATTTAGATGAAAACCAAGGGGCCTTCAGAGTTCGTTTTCACCAGATATGTGCCAATATGATATTTCTAATAAAGCTATTCTTTGAGGAGTTTACCTACCTTGGAGTTTTGCTTATAATAGATTTATTTCTTGGAACCCAGACACTGGCCTTTGTGTGAAGCTGGGAAATATTATGCAGAGGAATTGAATGTTGTAGAAGTTTAGAGAAATATCTTATATTTTAGACATCAGGGAAAAATAATACCTAATGTTTTATTAGCAAATGCTGTTCATTGATACATACAGCAATTCTATTCATATATGGATAGCACTGCTTCTTTATTTATATTCTTGTTAACATCATTAATCAAATGAATGACCCTTTTTGTGCTTTTGTTTAAGATATTCTGGTGTTTACCACATTGTGATTTCTACTAATATAACTGGAAAAAGCTATATCCTTAAAAAGAAAAAGAAAATAATTGTTTTGATCCATATATACTGAGAAGCCATAATCTGACCATTTGTTTTGGGATGATGTCTAAATAATCTGAATAGTTACTTTTCTAAGATTATTTGTACTTTTAAAAAATGAAAAGTTACTACAAAGTTATAAGTACTGCGATTTAATCCCCAATGGGACTGTCTTTTTTCCATGTCCTGTATCCTTTCCACAAGGAAATGGATTTAAGTTTTCTATATTAATGAAAAAAAGTTTGGTTTTTCTTTTTTCAGAAAAAAGGTTAGGAAAGAGATATTTTCTTTTCTCTCCCTCCCCTTGGCTTTCAAATTTTCAGATGGAAATATATCATAAGCTACCTGTATAATACCATAGCGACAGCTGCAAATCGCTTTTCTTCCTTCTCCAGTTGTCATGAAGTATCAGGAAGAAATATCAATGGAGACTGAAAATAACGATGGATTAGGCGAGGAGAGAAACCCAGCTTTATGCAATTGTTAAAGTCAATTTGTCAGTTTTTTAAGCAGGGGGCCAATTCACAGTCCCTCAGACTGTTGGTGGGGGTGGACTGGTTGGTGAGGTATGGCTATGTGGTCATGTGACTGGGGGCGTGGCCAATTTAGCAGTGTTGCCATTTGCCTAACTTATAACAACAGCAGCTTCAGGCTCCTTTAAAACTCAGGAAACTCAAGTTTTGCAGCAATTCTTCTCAGCCCCAAGAAGCTTTCGATCAACAAGTCTCTCTCTGTTTCTGTCTCTCTCCAAAACCAAGTTATCTCACATGCTCTCCTCCCTCCCCATTTAGGCAGGGCAGTTTCTGCAAACCCCCAGGAAGGGCTCTGATTCCATTGTCCCCCATGTGCTCCCCTCTCTCCCTGCACGCATCAATCCTTCAGCTGACAGTATCACCCCTCTGCCAGCTCTCCTTTCCCTGCCCACTCACCAACTCACACCCTTACCTTTGCAAGCAGTGGTGAGCAGAAGTACACAGAAGTGCGGCTGCACTCTTCAAGGTGCAGTATAAGGCCTACGACTGTAGGAGGGGCAATGGGAAAAAATCAGTCACACAGGGAATGAGTGGGAGGCAATGGGCGGGGCTTAATCCCATCACTGTGTGGGCTGGATACATTGTGTCTGTGGACCGTAACCAGCCCGCGGGCCGTAGTTTTGAGGATCCTTGGTTAAAGGCATTGGACAGGAGACACTGAGTTCTAGTCTTCCCTTAGGTATGAAAAACATCTACATGACTTTGGACCAGTCACTCACTATGAAGGATTAAGGAAGAAGGCAATGTTAAAACACTTCTAAATACGTTGTCAACAAATAAAGTGAATTGGACTAGGCAATCAACAGGAGACAACATTGTCTCAAAGGTTTCTCCCCCAACCCCTTCTTCGGACATAAGATGGTATGAGGAGGGATTTGAAGAAAATTATAAATATGGAAGTTGGGAGTAATATTCTAGAAATGCTATGAAGTAGAATTATTGAATTGCTTTTGTGAACTGTGAACTTATTGCAGTTATAATTTAGAAGCCTGGAATAATGCCAACTTTCTGCTGCTTATATTTCTACCAGTACTAACAAGAAAATGGAAAGGAGTAATTGAGATTTGTTCTCTGTACTAGATTTCTTTTTGTCTCTTGCTAAAATAATTTTGTCTAGGTCTCTTATGAAGTATGCCATTCTTTTCAGATGCATAGGCCCGTGATCTGTTTTAGTCCAATTGCTAATGTTAGTGCTTAGCAATTTGAGAAGCCAAGACAAAAAGGTAAAAATTATGAAAAAAATGGAAAGTTCATTAGGTTGCTAGACAATCACTGGCAGTTTTCTGGCTGCAAAATATCAGCTTGTTTTGTGTGAGTTCAGGAACCAATGGCCCAAAACCCACCA